>NW_024378443.1:0-9770 GCF_016835505.1 Polypterus senegalus
AAAAAAAAAAAAGGGGCCCCTTTTGGGAGGGTGAAAACATGAAGAAAAAAAAATTAAAACATTATTTTAAAAATTTTTTTATTTATCTATCCTTTCCCTAAATAATTAAATGGGCAGGCTATTTATCAGTAAATGGTTTTTAAAAAGGATGACTTAATCAGGGCACTTATCCGCGGGGGTATTAGAACTATGTTTTTTATTTAAATTTAAATATAAGAAATTTTTTATTTATGAAAAATATGTTTAGTGGGAAGGGAAAGTTTTTAACATCATTGCATAATTTTTCTTCACCATAGAAATTTAAAGATAATCCAACTGCCTGAGGGGCCATCAGGCAGTACACACTACTCACCCACCCGAATCAAACCTCAGCGCCAGCGCTAAAGGGGCCCCCGTTGCGCTGGGGTTTTGGGTTTGTTTTTTTTTTATTTGACAGTATGTGATCGGGGTGTATATATATATATATATATATATATATATTTTTAAAAAAAAAACCCCCAACAGAGGGAGGCAGGGATTGATTCGCGCCCCGGGGAAA
Organism: Polypterus senegalus; assembly: GCF_016835505.1. Classification (NCBI taxonomy): domain Eukaryota; kingdom Metazoa; phylum Chordata; class Cladistia; order Polypteriformes; family Polypteridae; genus Polypterus; species Polypterus senegalus. The sequence continues at coordinate 539 of NW_024378443.1, forward strand.
CCACCCCGCCGGGGAAGGGTGGGTAAACTTTCCCCCCTCTGTTTCATGGGAAAAAGACCGCCCTGCCCCATGGATGGAACCTGGGGTATTTCCCCGCCTTCCCCCCCATTTTGCCCTGACGTATCCCCCCATCCTCCCTGCGCCCCTTCCCACTTTCCCCTCCATTTCGCCCTCCCCAAAAAGGGCCGGCCCCAGGAGGGGGCCCTCATATGAACTGTTTGTTTAGATTTTGACCTGTTTTTTTTTCGTACAATATCAGGAAAAAACCCCAACCCTTGTATGTCTCTCTCGGTCCTTTAAACTGGCGGGGGCAGGATAAAGACCCCGAATGCGGAGGACAGGCCCTGAACACCGGCGGGGGAATAAACGCCGCCCGGGCCCCCTGCAGAAAGCGAAACCCTACCAACCGGGAGCGGGAGGCCACGGCCAGGTTGTAACCCAAGGCGAGCCCAGCCCCCCAGGCAGCCCCCTCCCCATGGTACCATGGGCCCCCGGGGGGCCCCCCGTGCCTACCTGGGCAGTTTAAGGCGGCCACCGGAACAGTGGCAGCGGCCCGGGGCGCCCATCTTGGCCCCGGGGACCGCTGCCGGCCCTATGACCCCCTGAGGGGGGGAGGCCGCAAATTTTAATCCTAAAGCCCAAATATTGGCCCCCCAGGCATTAGCCCGGGGCGGCCAATGGGGAACGGGGCTTTGCCCCCGAAACCCCGCGCCCAGGCGTTGAGTTCTGGGAAGATGGGCCGCTGGCCCGCCAGAGACCCCCGCGGCGGAAAGTCGGGGGGTGGCCTGTAAGGCCTGGCAATGAATGCCCATTTCCCCCCGCCCCAGCAGGCCCGGGGACCCCCTACAAAACATGTGGGGCCCCCCGCGCCCTGGGCCGCCAGGGGGGTCCTCCCACTTGGGGGTCAGAAAAGCCTGCTGCGGAAACCCGGCAGGGACGGGCGGCCCCCCCCAAAAGCCTACGCGGGCTGCAAAAGCGGGCCGGGGGGGGGTCCCCCTTGTTTCAAGTGGGAGCCGCCACCTGCTGCCAAACTGCCCCATCACATCCCCCGAGCCTATGGACTGCAGCGGGACATAAAGGGAGAGGTTTTTACCCCGCCCACCCCTTTGGCGGCCCAATGGGAGTGGTGTTGAAATGGCACGCCGGGGGGTTTTTTTTTGACCGCACTTTCCCGTTGCCGCCGTTTCCCGCAAAGTGGTTAAAGAACATTTGTTGGTTACCTGTGTAGGGGGGACTAGGTCATTCCCCCCTTCACTGCTATCTTCCGGGAAGGGGGAACCAACAAATGATTTTTACCTGCCCCCCCTTATGATCCTGGGAAAAGGCTTCAAAGAATCAGCGGTAAGCCTTTCCGGCCCGGGGCCTCTTTGGGATCTTGTCATGGGGGGAAAAGGGCAACCCCCCGCGCCTCCCCCCCGCAAGGGCAGGCCCTATGGGGCCTGGTGTCTGGGGACCTTCGTCACGGACCGCCCCCAAAATTTCCCGCGAAAAACCACCGGGGAACCCCCCCGGCCCAGGCCCCAAGACCCCTGGGGCGCCTGGACCATCACCCGGGTCCACCCCGGGCCCCCTTTTAAGAGGGAGCAGGGAAGATACCCCGCGTTTTCCCCGAACCGCAGCTGCCTAACAGCTCACAGCGGACGATCCACACCGGGGAACCCTTCTTGCCCCCGTGATCTGTTGACCGGTGGCTACCCATGAGGGCGGGGTTTGGGAAGTTGTTCAATTGCCCCCGGGGGGAGATATGAAAGGGCATGCTCACCCCCCGGGGCCCACCCCCAAAAAAACACTGAAGGTTTAAGCCCGTTTTTACGGCCGGGGATAAACGAGGGGTCCCGGTTTCTTTTAATCTTGCCCGGTGCCAGACCCCCAGATTCCTAAACCGTCCCTGTCCCTACCCCTCGGGGAACCCCCTTTGAAAGGATAGTCTTTTTGGTGGGCCCCCGGACCCCCAAACCCCGTAAAAGGATATCCAGTCATGGGGACATGCCACCCGGTACCAACGGTTCCCCGGGCCCCGCAAAACAAAAGCACGGCGGGGAAATGGTTAATTTTTTCACGCTGGGCTAAGGGGGGTCCCCACGGACCAGGGTCCCCCGCCCGGGTAGCCGGAGGTGGGCCCAAAAACGCAGATGCACCAAAACGCCCGTCATCACCCGAAACGACGGGGTTTGGGCGAAGCAAATCAGCGCTTGCAGATGCTCCAAGGTAGCGCGGGCGGCAGGAACTGGGGCCAGCTCCTCCCCGTGCTTTTTCTACCGGGAGGTTTTAACCCCGGGCTTCTCCCCTTTAAACATGGGGGAAACCCGGGAAACCCATCCAAAGAGGGTGGGGGGGGGCCTTCCCCCCTCTAAATTTTAGGGGAACCCCGCACCACCCAAAGATCAGGCCCCCCCAAAAAAGACGCGGACTCGGGGGCGCAGCGCAGGCCCGGGGTTTCAACGCAAACCGCCTCAGGAGTTCCGCCGGGACCGAAATTATGGTGCTCGGGCCCCCCCTCCCACCGCTGCTCGCCACTGGCGGGCCTTTCCGAGGTTAAGGAAAAGGACCGCGACATTTGGAAAACCCAAAACCCTACCCCAGGGGAGGATTATCATGTCAACCTGTTAAAGCCCTAAAAATAGAGAGGGCTTTCCGTAGGTCACTTCCTTTGCAAAAAAACCCCCAACCTCGGTGGAGCTGACCCCAAGCAGCGGGAGGAGTTAGCCCAAACACCCGGCCATCCCCCGGGTAGTGGCACCCCGGCCGACCGCGCTGATTGAGCACATATAGTCCGGAGCCGGGGAATCGTCCGGGGGGCCCCCCCACTCCCCGAGGCAAAACGCCCCGGAGGTAACTGGGGGTGAAACTATGTTGGGCATGGACATAATTTAAAGAGCCAAGTCCCTGGTCCAGCCCTTTGTCCCGTCTCCAAGCCGACGGCTCCTGGGGGTTCTGTAATGACTTTGACGCCCGAACGATCCCAAGTTAGCCACCCCCTGCCCCGGCACCCCCTTGAGCCGCGGGATCGAATCCGACTACCCTGACAAAAGGGTATTGGAAACCTTTTCGGCATCCGCAAAAGGGGAAAAAAAGGGCCTTTTAACCTTACGGGGACGGCGTAAAAGGGCCTCCCATTTGGGCTGCCCGGGCCCGGGGGCCTTCCCAACCCCGGTAGATAGAGTGCTGCGCCCCACCAGTCCTATAGTGGCCTTTTCCGGATGCGGTATCTTCCGGCACCTGGGGGGAGATCTACTGCAGGGCCCCAGCTGTCCTCCGAACACCCAAAGCCGGGCCCCCCGATAAACCCCGGGAAATGTTTTTTGGATTAAAGGGAAAAAATTTGGCTACCGTGGGGCAAGGACAGGTGGCCCAAAAGCTCCAAAATGAAAAAATCTTTGAATGGCCCCGCCCTACCAAGAAACAGGGGGGCTTTCTTTGGGGCTTGGGGTTTCTACCCGGGGTTTGTAAAGCCCCAAAGCAGCACCCTGACTGACCTGAAAAAAAGGGGCCCCTATCGGGGTGGACCGACAAAGCAGAACACGTCAGTGACCAAAGAAGGCCCCAACCCGGGACCTGTGTTACGGACGCCCCATTTTGGGGCCCCCCTTATTCTCCCGACCGCCGGGCACAGGCCTGGGTGCCGGGGTGAAAGCGCCGAGGTGCAGCACCCATGTACCTTAGCCCGGAACTGATGGACCGGGACCCGGGCGGGAGTGGGAGGGGGGCCTTGGCCATTTGGGCAGTGACCCACCTCCGGTACTACCTGCTGGGCCAGTTCCCCGGGGACGATCACCGCACTTCAGTGGACCTGCACAAAGAGTCGTCCGCGGTCACCCGGTGGTTCCTGGGCTTTCAGCCTATAAGTTCACTGTCACTTTCCCGGGGGGGACCCTTCAGGCCAAGCCGGCCTCTCTCGTATCCACGACCCTCGGGGATCCCCCCGACCTGGCGGTCCTGGGGGGGGGATGGGTTTCCCCCGCCGAGTAGGAGGCGCGTTGAGGGGAAAATGGGGAACCCCTCCCCCCAGGGGAAAGGGGTAAACTTTTTCCCCCTTTTCATAAGGAAAAAAAAACGTTTTTTTCCCATAGGCTGGATGACCCCAGTGCGAACTTTGCCCCCTTTCCCCCGCCATCTTTCCCCCTATCCTTCCCATCCTCCCCGGGGCCTTCCCAATTCCTCCACTTCCGGGCCCCCCCAATAAAAAACCACGCCAGGAGTCGGGGCCGAAGAACTGTTTAGTTTATGATTTTGACCTGTTTTTTTTATCTGTCAATATAAGGGGGGAAAAAACCCCCAACCCTTTCTACTGCCCCCGGGCCTTTTCAAAAAATATATATATATATATATATATATATATATATATATATATAAAAACCTACCAAAAAAAAATTAAAGGAAGTTTTTTAATCGGGAGAAAGGGCATAAAAGTCAAGGGGGTTTTTTGGATATATTAATCTGGTCAGTTAAGTAGCAGGGGGGTTGTTAATCAGTTTAAACTCCCATGGTGTTAATAAAATTAAAAGATGCACTAGAGGGGCAAAAAAATGAGATGACCCCCAAAACGGGGAAGGGTTTTAACAGGTGGAGGCCCGACTTTTTTCCCTCCTCATTTTTTTCTGACTGTTTCTTCCCCCTGTTTGCATTTGGTTACAGTAAAAGGTACTCCCCGGGGTTTTAAGCTACCTGGACCCTCAGGGGGTTGCACAGGGGGCCCCAACTTCCAGGATGGCACTAATACGTGTCATTGCCAGAAGGTTTGCTGTGTTTCCCCGCACAGTCTCAAGGGCATGGAGGAGATTCTGGGGAAAACCCCCCCAGTTACCTAGGAGCTGGAGAGGGGCCATAGAAGGTCCAAAACCCACCCAGCAGGACCAGTATCTGCCTTTGGGAAAGGGGGGAACAGGATGAGCACTGCCAGACCCATATAAAATGACCTCCAGCAGGCCACTGGTGTGAATGTTCTGACCAAACAAAGAAAAAACTTCATGGGGGGTGCCCCAAAAGGGCTCCATGTCCCCAACCCTGAGCTCTCTGCCCAAAAGCGGGAAAGCGCCGTTTGGGTTTGGGCCATAGAATACCAGAATGGGCAGATGCACCACTGGTCCCCTGTGTTTTTACAGATGAGAGCAGGTTCCCCCTGAGCACGTGACAGAAGTGAAAGGGTCGGGAGAAGCCATGGAGAACATTATGCTGCCTGTAACATCATTCAGCATGAGGGGTTTGGTGGTGGGTTTGTTAAGGCATATCCATGGGGGGTCACACAGCCCGCTACGGGTTCGACAAAGGCCCCTTTTGGCTGGGTAGATATCAGGAGAAACCTTGGCCCCATTGTCAGCCCCTATGCTGGTACAGTGGCTCCTGGTGCACGAAAACCCTGGCCTCATGTGGTGAGGGGTAGGGGAGTTCCTAATTTTTAAAAGGAATTAACCCCAAAATTGCCCCGGCCACCACACTTTCCTGCCCCAAAAACCAATGGGAAAAACCCTCTGGGACTTTAAAGGTTTTGGTCCATCCAATGCCACGGGTTGCACCCCCGGGACTGTCCAGGAGCTCAGTGATGCCCCCGGTCCAGATCTGGGGGGAGATCCCCACAACACCATCCGTCATCCTTATTTTGAAGAGAAACCCAAAGTTGTCGGCATGTATACAGGGGAAAACAGGGGTTTCAAGTGCTGCGTCCAATTTTGGGTTTCCGAAAATTTAAATTTTTTCAAAATGGACTAGCCTGCCACATAATTTTTTTCACTCTGATTTTTTGGGCGCCTTTTTAATTCAGGGCTCTTTTAGGTTGATCCCTTTTCATTTTTCCCTCAAACCATGTGGATCCTTTTGCCCCCCCACATTACCCAGTCTATATCCCCGTATGGGTATCCCGGAGGATTTCTTTTTTCCCCTTGAGATCTGATGTGTTTTCAAAGTGTTCCTTTAATTTTTTGAGCAGTTTTTATATATATATATATATATATATATATATATATATATATATATATATATATATATATATTACTTTTTTAGAATGCAACTATAAATTTTGTCCCGGGGAAAGCAATGTTGCCTCAAATCAATGGGAACCTTTTTTTAGGGTTTTGTCCCTGAGTCTTATTAATTGTCATCATGAAGCAGGTTTCTTTCTGGAAATTTGAGGATTTCAATTGGGAAAAAGGGGATCAGGGGGGATAACGGTGGGTGCCAGGAATACATTCAGAGTGTGGCCCTGTTTTTTTTTTTGTGTTGCCTTACACAGCCTCCCCATGTTTTTATAAATGAAGCCCTAAAAAAAGCCAAAACCTTCTCAATTGTGTAATGCATTTTTTTAACAGGTTTGATGCATGGAAGTGATCAATCGGCCTTTTTTCAGTAAGTTCCTGGGGCTGCTTCCTTTGGGGATGTTGCAATATCCCCGGGTTAATTTAATGTTGGAAGATTTTGGCCCTTAAAAATTTCCTTTGGGGCTCTCCCGTTGTAATATACGAAGCTTTTGGCGAGGTCAATTTTGAGAATGCAAGTATAGTTGTCCCGGAGAAAAGCAATCTTGCCTGAAATCAATGGATCGTTTTAAAGGGGCTGGCCTGGGCTTTTCTTTTCATCCGCCAGAGCCTTAGTGGAAATTGGGGCATCTGGTTGGGAAAAGGGAGGGTCACAGGGGGAAAAAAGGGCGCGAGGTACATTGAGTGTGGAGAAACCTAGAGACAGGGTGTGTATTAACCCTTTTAGATTTTTTTTGTGAGTATTTGGGGCAGGGGTGAGGTTTTTTTGGAAAACCGTTTTTGTAAACCCACTAGAGCAAAATGAGGGGGAATGGGAGGGGAGATGATGGCGTCCTTAACTGTCAATCCCCACAAACACAGTCTCTCAGAATTTGCATAAGCACAGCCCTTCACCTGCAATTTTAACTTGGTTACAAAGTGATCAAAACTGTCGTTTAATCCTGGGTCCTCTCATTAAACTTGTATCCCTTACCTGTGGGCATGACAAACACCAGCGGCGGGCCTGTCTATGAACTTAATTTAAACTTTAAGTTTACCCCGTGCTTTTTTTCCCAGTAGCAGCACTCATGAATATGGTTGTAAATGTCAGTTTCGCTTCTTATTGTTACTGCCTTCTCAATTATATAATGCATGTTTTCTTCAAAGGCTTTGGAGCTCTTCCTGGTTTTCTAGTACTGCGTTGATAGTAAGTTCGTGATTACGTGGGAGGTGTGATGATGTCACACGAACTCCACCCCACGGCCATCCAGCTCAACTCCATTACAGTATATGGAGAAAAATACTTCAGTTATGACCATTACGCGTAGAATTTCGAAATGAAACCTGCCCAACTTTTTTTAAGTAAGCTGTAAGGAATGAGTCTGCAAATTTCAGCCTTCTACCTACAGGGAAGTTGGAGAATTAGTGATGAGTCAGTGAGTCAGTCAGTCAGTCAGTGAGGGCTTTGCCTTTTATTAGTAAAGATGAGTAACCATGTAAGTGTGTTTGCGTGGAAGAATTGTGGTATCAAAAGGGAAACAGAAAAAATCCAGTATTACTTTTTTTTTTCACATATGCCAATGTTCCAGTGAGAACACCCCAAACCTTGGTAGTAGTTCTGCCCATGAGTTAAAGAAAATGTATGCATCAGATATTATTCTACTAATGTTTACGTTTTTTCATCATTACTTTGCATATAGGGATTTCAGGGCCTTTTCATTTGAGTCGAGTGAATAACAATATAAAATAATGACAGTGACACTCATCCATCCATCCATTTCTAACCTCTTAATCCTAACACAGGGTCACAGGAGCCAATCCCAGCGCACAAGGCAGGAACCAATCCACCATAGGACACACACAAACACACTAGGGCCAATTTAGAAACGCCAATCCACCTAACCCGGCAGGAACCAATCCACCATAGGGACACAACAACACACTAGGGCCAATTTAGAAGCAATCCACCTAACGCATGTCTTTGTGTGGGAGGAAACCCACGCAGACACGGGGAGAAATGCAACCCAAAGGAGGACCTGGGAAGGAAACCAGGTCTCTAACTGAAGGTAGCAGAGCTACCACTGCCCCCCGTGCCGCCCCGTGACACTCATTTTAGTCTAATGTAGCTTAATGATTGCATTTATTTTTTAATAAGTTTACATAAGGACATAATTTTTGTTGTTTCTCTGACACTTTAAATCAAAAAGGATTGTATACCAGCATTGTTAATTGAAAGGGGGGGAGATGTTAATTGCTGGTGCACTACAGTTAACATGCAATCAGACAGCCACCTGGAGCAAATCAAGGAGAAACATTAAACAAAAATAAGACTAGTTGTGAATTATTAAATTGGGCTTGATCTTGTTCTACTGTTCATTACAACAGCACAGACGTGAGGATCATCTCCTTTTAGTACCTTATATGTTGTCTTGTTTTTGATCCATAGCTAATTATGGTACTTTTAAGGTGTACTGACCCATTCAGTTCGATCAGAAATATCAGGCCACCCAAAATATATATTTATTTTAAAGCTAGTTATCTAGGCAGTAAATGTTTGCTTCTGGAAATAGGTACTCAGAATAAAATGCCAATAAACATTATAATATGATGCAATGAAAAGTTTGTTTTTTTGCAGAAATGTTATGTTTTGTAATATAGCACTGAAACCATTCCATGTATTCAGTTAACTGTACCAGCAGCACATCTAATTTAAGACAGGTGTGCTAATTTGAATTTCACAATTAAACAGTATCCTCAAATACTGGGGGGACTTTGAGGAGAGTTTAGAAATGGTCAAGTTAACACATAATTTGACAGATGTTAAATTGTAATTTGACATTGAAAATTAAAAGTTAGTGAGACACTGAATTTTCAAGACATGGATGGTGTCATGGGCGAGGTTGGTTCAGTTGGGAGGGGCTGATTCCTCACAGTTAGTTGACCTGGGTTAGCTTCCCAGGTCCTCCCCGTGGAATTTGCATATTCTGCCCGTGTCTGCGTGGGTTTCCTCCAGGTACTCCCGGGTTTTCCCCCCATAGTCCAAAGACATGCATGTTAGGTGCATTGGCAATTCTACATTGTGCTTTGTGTGTGTGTCTGCACCGCTCTGCCAGGGGTTTGTTTCCTGTCTTGTGCCCTGTGTTGGCTGGGATTGGCTCCACAGACCCTGTGACCCTTGTTAGGATTGGGGGGTTGGGTAATGGATGGGTGGTGTCATAATGGATATGGGGAAAAAAGTTTAAAAGGGAGACAATGCATTGGAAAAAGACCCCAAAAAAAAAACC
>NW_024378444.1:0-12939 GCF_016835505.1 Polypterus senegalus
CAACCCACCGCAAACTCATTTCCCCATTTATTAATTTATATATTAGCATAAATTGATTTTTTTAAGAAGAAAGGATAAAAAATTTCAAAGGTTTTCCGATTTATATTAAAAATTTTAAACATCTAAGTCCCACATTTCCTCCTTTCCTTTTTCATTTCACGCCCCAAAGGTTTTAAAACAGACCGCAGTAATAATTGATTCAAATTTAAAAACAACGATTTTCTTTTACTGTTTCTTTTCCCTTTCCCATAAAAGCAGACAGTGGACTGAAAGGAAAGTAGAAACCCACAGCATCTGCCCAAAAGGGTAGTATCTGCTTGAAAAAAACTGCTTTTTCTTTTGCATGTGGTGCATTCCTGCAAAAATCAATGAAAAAACTAGAAAAAAAAACTTCAAATAAAAGAGTTGTTTTGTTTTTTATTTAAAAAAAATCTAAAAAAGGGGGTAAGCAAAATTTATTGACAAGATTTCTTAGAACATTTTAAAATTGTAAATACCATTCAGAATTTTTAAAAAAAAAAAAAGATTTAACTCATGATGTAAGTATTTTTTCCTTGCTTAGATTTCATTTTTTTTTGTGGATAGATTCTGTAAATGTTTTCATATCAGTTTTGGGGGTCATTTGGAAAAAAAAACGGGCAGTCAAAATGAAAAAATTCAGATATGAGAAAATTCACAATAGTGCCCTTTAGTTGTTGTAAGAACACCCCTTTAAAAGTCAGTTTAGTCGGAAAAAAAGTTTTTTGTAATGTCATCAAATTAAAAAATGTCACCAGGAAAGTTTTTTGGGAATACGTTCATTAGAGGTGCACTAAAAACTTAGATAGATAGATAAAATTAAAAAAGGCAATATATAATAGATAGATAAAATAGATAGATAGATAGATTTTTTTTTTTTTAAAAATTCCCCTTTTTTTGAACATTAAAAATATACACGGGTCAAAAGAAAAACGGCCCCAATCTTAAAGTAAAACAAAAGGTATATATCAGAAAACCCACCACTACTCCCCCTTTTACACCCCCCCACCCCCACTTTAATTAGAGCATTTGTTAAAAACCCCCCAAAACTTTTCATTCCCAGTTGATCACCAGTTCCCCCCTCCACAGCAAAATTTCCCTTTCGGTCCCCACTTGCTAAACGTTTCCCTAAATTGTTCGTTAGTTTAGGGTTTTACATGAATTCAATTTTCAGTGGATTTTTAATTTAAAAACTTTAAAAACAGCAGACCCGGGGCCCCCATAAAGGTTTTTTTTTATTCCTCCTTGTTTTTGGTTTTAATTGGCCTGTCCAAAGGGGAAAAACCCCAAGAACAGACTTATTCCTTTTTTTTTTGGTTATAAAACCCCAAAGATAAATTTAAATTTTTTGAAGAAAAACCCAAAAAACCAATAAAATTAAACCAAAAAAATAAACAAAGGCCCCAGCCGTTAAACAGTAAATGAACATAAAGATGGTCTCCCCCGTGTTGAAGGGCCCCGTCAGTCCCCTGAAGTAAATTATATTCAAAAAAGTTGTTTGGGGCAAGGGGGTGCATTTCCCCCACTGCAGATCCCCAAGTTTTTTTTGTAACGGGGTTTATAAAAGCTCTCCATAAAAGGTGAGGTTCTCAGAGACCTGCACCCTTTTCCCCCCAAAAAGTATCGGGAAAATTTTTCAGTTGGTTTTTAAAATTCTTTTGACACACAGTTTATAAAGTTTTTTTTGAAAGAGTTAAAAGTCTTTTCACCAAGTCCCAAATCAAAAAAGGGCCCGGGTCTGTCAGTGGGTCAGTGACGGGGGTTTCTAATGAGGGTGGGGTGATGTCATCTCTGCCCTGGTGCCCCCTCACCTGAAGTCCCTCCACAGTGAACTCGCTCCTGACCCCCGGGAGTGGGGTTTTGTCCGACTTAAAAAAAAAGTAAACCCGGGCGAGGGTTTTGCCCCCAGGACTGTCCCCGGGGGGCGGGGTTTCCCAGCACCCCATGTTGGTATCAATTAAATGTTTTTTTTTAAAAATTTTCTTTGTTTTAAAAAATTGATACGGGCCCGAAAATAACCCCCAACATCGAGGTTTCCCGGGATTAATTTTTTCCAAGAAACCAAACATTTTTTCCCAGATTTAGCCTGGTCCCCCCTAACTTTCTGTCCCAAAACCCTTAAAGTGCAGTTTTTCAAAATTTTCCAGGGTCAGCCCCAAACAATATTAAGATGTAATAAAAAAAAAAAATTTTCCCGCAAAAATTTAAGCTCCCCCCCTTACTAAATAAGGAAAAACCAGCTGTCTCTCAGGTGCTCGGGGCCAAAAACCAAGGAAAGCCCCTAAACCCAAAGGCCTCCATCTTGCTCAAAAGTCAAGGGATCCCTGACCCCCCCTCTTCTACAGGCAGATACAGGAAAACGCGTTTCACCCAATGAAAACCACCCCAAAAAAAATCAAAAGTTTTGCCGGGATGGTCTTGAGGGACAAAATATTTGGGGGTCTATACACCAACTTTTCCCCGGGAACGGAGGCAAATTAAAGTTTTTTAAAAAGGGGAAACCCTCCCCCCGACAGGAGATCCCCCTTTTGAAGGTTTTTTCCATTTCCCTTTTTTGGGGCTTGAATTTTTCCCCGCCCATTTCGCCCAGTTTCCCTCAGCTACCCCCCTTGTCCAAAAAACACCCCGGTTACGAAGATTTCCCCTTTATTCCATTTAAAGGCCACCAGGTGGGCCCCGGTGGGTCCCCATCCCCCCAGTTGCCAAATTAAAAATCTTTTTTCCCAGTTAATTTTGCCGATGACATTTTTTAAAATTTCTCCAGGAATGCTTCAGCCTGATGTTCCATGATGACGGGAAAGCGGTTAAATCCTGCATCCCCCCGACCCCCCTTGAGCTGAATTGGGCACTGGGGATGTTCAGACCCAAAAAGGCGGATCCGGTTGGAAATGGCGGCCCGATGGAAGGGGGAGGGTTAAAATGGGACGAAGGCCCCCCGACGACCCCTCTGGAAAACCTTGAAGGGGGTTGGTTTCCATTGAGTTTTCCCGACACTAAAAACGTTGTGATAAAAAAAAGTCCAATGTGTTTAATGAATGAAGGCCCAAAAACCAAAAGGGCCCTTTAGCACTCCCAAAAGGTAATTGTGGCCCACCCTGTAAAACCCCTTCCCCTTTGACCCAAAGTGAAAAAAGCCCCGCGTAAACCCAAAGGCGGTCGTGATCAATCCATTAAAAGGAAGATGTTATAAAGGGAATGCACCTTTTTGGGGGGCCAGTATGTCTGCTGGGGGTTCCGATCCCCCAAAGGTTTTTTTCCCTTTAACCCGGGTTTTGTAGGGTTTAAAAGTTTTGAACCCCAAAGCAGGCTTATTGGGCGCCAGTTTTTTAGCTCCGGAGGTTTTTCTTTGGGAGTAGGGAAAAATTGCCTGGGAAAAAAAGGGGCAGTTCCCCCTCGCAGACTTTCACAAAAAACCTCCTGCCAGATCGGGCCCAAGGTGACACCAAAAAGTTTTAAAAAAACCCTCAACAGGAAAAACCGACAATTCCGGGGGATTTCCCAATTTTAAAACCCCATTCAACGCTGTGGTCAACTCATCTAGAGAAGTAGTTTCCATGAAGTCTTTTTCTCCACCCCTGGAACCTGAGGTAAGTCCGGGAAAAAAAATTACGCCCTAAAGGAAATTTCTTCAACGTCCGGAAGAAAAAAATCGCTGGTAAAATTGGTGTGCCCAGGATCAAGGCTTTAGGCTCCAGCAGGTCTTGACCTTTGTCATTTTTTAAAAAAGTTAAAGGCTTACTTTGGGTGAGATTTAAAAAAAAAAAGGGAGCGTCCATCTGGGGGGCGACCATTCCTTTTGCCGGATAGGCCCTTGACTTTTTATAAGGTCCATCAATAATTGTTTCTTAGTTTTTTAGGGGCTCAAAAAAGGCCCCAAAAATTTTAATAAAAAAATGAAGTTCCTCGATATCCTTCTCCAGCTCAGAAATGGCCCCATTCACATCCCTGGTTTGGGGTGCTCGTTTATTTTGACCAATACGGGGATTGTTTTTGAGCAATCCCCCTTGCCCCCAGTGAAAGAAGGTCTTCTTTTTTTTATTCCATTGTGTCCAAAATTTTGGAAAAAGTTGATGAAGTGGGGGGGCTTTTTTTTAGATTATTATTAAAGTGCCCGGGAGGATTTTTAAAAAGAAGGAGCAAAAGAAAAAAAATTTGAAGGAAAAAAGACAGTGATCAGATAAGCCAGTTGGAAAAAATGGGAGGAAAACAGAGGTTCCCGGGATGTTTTTGGATGTAAAAAATGTTGTTGAGCCCCCAGCAGAACCCCCGCTGAGCCCTTTCCCCCGTATACTGCCGGGCCCCCCGGGGAAAAAACCCCCAAATATCAAGGAGATTTTTTTTTGACCCAGACCCAGTGGGCGGACCCGGGTGCGGTTCCAAACCCATTCCCGTCCAGCTCGCATTTTTGGGAATTGAAGTCGCCCCCACAAAAAACCAGCTCATCAAAACCCCCATGTCCCCAGGACATCATTTAAAACTGGGAAACAGTGGGTTCTCTCAATCCCTAAAAATTTGGGGGGGAAAGTTAATAAACACCCCCTTCTTTTTCTCCCAGTTTTGCTTCTACCTTCAACAACCTCCCCGGATTAACTCGGGAAAACAACACTGTTTGGGGACAAAAAATTTTTTCAAAATGGGAACACCTGCACTGGATTTGAGCCATGACTAAGATGTCCACCCCCGGGCCCTCTGTTTATCAGACTGATTTCCTCTCGTATGGGTCTCTTTTTAAGGGAAAAACCCCGTTAATTTTTTCTTAAGGCTCAAATAGCGCCCGTTCTTTTACTAAACCCGCAGCCGTTTATATTGAAAGAGCAAGGAATAAACGGGGTTTTTAAAAAAAAATTTAAGGGGGCCAACAAACTACATTAACCCAAGGGGAAAGGGAAAAAATTTTAAAAATGCCATCATGATTGTGTTTTAGGAACATTTCCCCTTTCTTATGATATTCTTTTTGGGACCCCTCTTTGGGGGTCATACCTAGTTCAAACAACCCGCGCCGCCCCTGAAAAACCCGAAACAATGGAGACAGGAAAAAGTTAAACACTGACCCCCCCCTTCCCCTTTTAAAACTTTTAAAAGGCAAAATCTTTTTGTTAAACCTCGTTAAACCTTTTGGGGAGATGACAAATCAACTCTGATCGCCCGGGGCCCGATTTTATTGCCATCCTCCCCCCCTTCCTCTCTACTTTTATTTCAGTGCCGTCTGTTTGTTGATCACTAGCGGGGCCCCCACTTTTTGTTTTCTATTTCTTTGGCGCGTCCACCACTGGGGTTTAGTTCCCCTTTTTCTTCCTGGTTACCGGCAAAAAACCGTTTTCCCCTTAAAGATCATTTCCCCCATCGGCCCGTCTCTTGTGTTATTTTATCAGTTAAAACTGCTCAGCCAGCCCCCTCCTCCGCCCCCCTTTGAGGGCGCCGAGGCCCCTCTTGGGGGCGGGGGAGCACTTTGGGGGGTGTCTTGGGAGGGGTGCAAAAGCAGGTTCTCTGTACAACATTCCCGCCCCGGTACCACTTTTTGATACCTCCCCCCACCTCCTTTTTCCTGGCCGAATCACCTTTTTATTCTGATTTATTTTAAAAGGGGTTTTTGAAGGTTTCCCTGCCCAACCATTTCAAATTTTTATTTTCATCTTTAGGGTCTCCGCTGGGAAAATTCCGGCCCATCTGCTTTATGTCCAGGTCCGTGTGATACCTTTAACTAATTTTAATTTCCCCCCCTGATTTCCCGCCTCTTATCGGGAAACCCTAACTCTGATTTTTCCATTTTTTAAATCACCAAATAAAGTCATTCTCTTCGTTTTCCAAAAATTTTATTACTGGGTTTTTTGTCTCACCAGGGTGGTCCCGGTTTATCCCAGCTGTCTGCTATCCCCCGCTTAAATGACTAGCTTTTTTGCCCTTCTGACCACACTTAAAACATTTCATTAGTTTTGTAGGGGATAAATACAATATATTCAAAACCCCCTACTTTAAATTTCCCAAAACCCTCAAGCTCCCCTTGGAAAATTTTAAATGTACCCTGTCTCCTTTAAAGACACGACATGTTTTAAATCCGGAGAAAACGGGGGCCAAGCGGGAAACATTACTAAATCAGATATGACTTTCACCCCCATCTGGCCCCCAAATTGGCCCAATAAAATCTAATTTTTTTAAAAAAAAGGGGGAACATTTGGGAAAAGGTAAATTTTTTTACAGGGTCGATAAAGGCAGAACTGGGCAGCCCGGCCTTTTTCCAGGCCCCCCGCACTGGTTTTAAAAAAGCCCCTGGGCCTTAAAACAGCAATAGTTTTGTTTATTGGGGTGCTGACTTGCGTTTTTTACAGCCAACTCTTTTGCCACCCCCAACAACACCCTTTTAAAGGGGACCCATCGGTTAAACTACTTTAATTTATTTTTTGGAAAAATGTTCAAAAATTTCCTGGGTTGCCCTGGGGTTTTTTCCCGGGGGCCTTTCCAAAGTGGCCCCGCTGGGGATTTGGTTTTTTACAAAACCACTGACAATAAATTTTCCCCTACCAAATAAAGGAAATCAGTAAAAAACTTTATCCCTTTAAAACGATAGTAAAAAAAGTTTGAAAAAAACAGAAAATTTACAGATACCCAAACGAACGGGGCCCGGGGCCCCGGACCAACAAAAACCCCCCCACCCCGACCCAGGTAATGCAAGAACAGTTCCCACAGACAGAAAGGGAAAAATTAGATAGATAGATAGGAAAATAGAAAGGGAAAAAGGGAATTTTGGCCAGATGGGTAAAATGGTAGATATGAAAGGCAATAAATAATTTGATAGATAGATAGATAGATAAAATAGAAATAAAAAGATAGAAAAGGGAAAAGGGGCCCCATATAATAGACAGATAGATAGAAAAGATAGATGTAGATAGATGAAAAGATGATAGATGGGGAAAAAAGGATATAAATAGATGAAGATAGATAGTAGATATGAAAAGGGACTAAAAATAGATAGATAATGGGGTAATGGAAAAGAGTGAATGGGTAGATAGATAGAAAGGAAAAGGACTTTTAATAGACAGATAGGGTAGATAGATAAGGGGTAGGAAAAGGGACTATATAATAGACAGATAGATAGATAGATAGATAGATAGATAGATAGATAGATAGGAAAGGCACTATATAATAGATAGATAGATAGATAGATAGATAGGAAGGCACTATATAATAGATAGATAGATAGATAGAAAGGAAAGGCACTATATAATAGATAGATAGATAGATAGATAGATAGATAGATAGATAGATAGATAGGAAAGGCACTATATAATAGATAGATAGATAGATAGATAGATAGATAGATAGATAGATAGATAGATAGATAGATATAGATAGATAGATAGATAGATAGATAGATAGATAGATAGATAGATTATATTGTGAACCACAGGGACACGGATGATGGGAAGTACGGGAAAAGGCGTAAGCTTCCTGAACCACTAAGGGGCAAAGTCCCAGGATTACAAAGGGGTCAAGCTTGGAAGCTCAACCCTATGGGAGAGACGTGGCCACCACCAGGGAGTGCCTGGACAGCTCCGAACTGTGGTCTGCAGCACTTCCACCACACCCGTAAGTGCTTCCAGAAGAGGAGTTGAACTTGCAGGCATCACTTTTGCCACACTCAGAGTGCTGCGGATGTGTAGTTGGAGCACCTGGAGCACTTCTGGTGCTGTATAAAGAGTGCCTCACTCCACTTGGGGGCTGGAGTCGAGTGGAAGAGGACAGAGCTTGCCTGAGAGGAGTTGGAGGAGGTGAGGAAAGAAAGGAGTCTGAATGACTATTTGATGGTGATTGGTGCACTGTATTGTGTGTGGTGCAATCATACGTGGTTTGGAATATTGTATATATGTATATATACAAGGTATGATCAAAATCACGGTGAATGTTTTATAAAAAGAAATGTCTATTGCAGTAAAAGATTTACAACTACTAGTCACCCTCAACATACTCTCCTCCTTCTTGAGTGCACTTATCCCAACGCTCTTGCCACTTTGCAAAGCAGTTCTGGAAGTTTTCGTTCAAGGGTGTCTTTAGTTGGGCTGTCGTGGCTGCCTGGGTGTCCTCAATGGATTGAAATCGTTTACCTTTCATGGTCATTTTCAGTTTAGAGAACAGCCAGAAGTCGCTGCGGTGCCAGATCCGCAAATAAAGGTGGACACAGCTTAATGTTTTATTCGACAGAAATTGTCGAACTAGAAGGGATATGTGACAAGGAGCGTTGTCACTGATGAAGAATAAACGTTTCAACATTTTCCTCAGTTATTGATGTTGAGGACATCCTGATCTTTCTCGTCTTCAACCGAGTCAGATCCATTTAAATCGATCAAACCACTTGTAAACAGTCTAATTGTTGGCGCAGTGTTACCATAAACTGATTTTAACATCTGATGGGTTTCCTGAGCTTTTGCAATTTGAGCAAATTTCATGTTACGTTGTTGATATCCATTATTAGCGACAAACTTGAAAACACACTTGAACTCAACAGTGGCTCACAAATGACTGACTGTATCAAACAAGTTGAAAGTTGTCACAAACTGGGCTCTAGGTTGGACAGTCAGAACCGGCATTGAATTGTTTTACGTTGTCTTGGATGGTGCTCTGCATCAACATTCACCGTACTTTTGATCACACTTGTATATATATACATACAAGTATATATATTGGGTGGATGGTGGCAGGGGGTAGAGCTGCTGCCTCGCAGTTAGGAGACAGGGTTCTTCCAGGTTCTCCCTAGTGGAGTTTGCATGTTCTCCCATGTCTGCGTGGGTTTTCTCCACAGTCCTAAGACATGCAGGTTAGGTGCATTGGTGATTCTATATCGTCCCTTGTGTGTGTGTTATGTGCCTGTGGTGGCTGGCGCCCTGCCCGGGGTTTGTTTCCTGCCTTGTGCCCTGTGTTAGCTGGGATTGGCTCCAACAGACCCCCGTGACCCTGTAGTTAGGATATAGCGGTTGGATAATGGATGGATGGAAGGAAAGAACGAGCACAGCAATAAAAGACCATAAATTCATTTCCAGATACTCCCAGAATAGCATACAGGCCAAAAGGAAGATCAAATACAACTTTCAAGAGATTCTGCTGGCAATACGCTGCAAGAGTATAAGGTGATTGCAGGGTACAGAAAGAACAAAAGTCTGGGAGATATTAGTGAGGAGCACATTACAAACACCTGGGGACATTCAACCTGAAAGCAGCCTGCATTTTTGAAAAATGTTGCGTAAAAACCCACGGCAATAACAGTACATTTGGGGACACAAACTGTATTTATATAATCAAAAGCCATAGGTGCAATCTCCTAGTGAGTGTGTGTGTGTTTTGGGGTCAAAGTCAGGCTTGCTCAACACCTATACACCATAAGGAACAGGAAAGAAGTCACGGAGACTGTTGGTGGCACATTTCTTATGCCATGGACTGGCTTAATCTGGTTACACAGGACCACATTTGGACAGATAGTCAGAAGGCTGAAAGAAAGGGAATGGATCAGAAAACTGGGAACTGTCCATCCGATTGGTCTAAACATAAGAAATCGCAGCAGAATAACCAACTCGGCATAAAGTAATCTTTGTGGAATGATACACACAAAAAAATGTCTTGTGTTAGAATTACCATGTATCAAATGTTTTCTATGATAATCTCCAGACCTGTGAAGATATCCACACCTGCATAAACTGCAAAGCACCCAGGAAGCCTAATTTGCATGGACCTGGAAGGACTCATGGGAGGCTAATTTTCATGAAAACTGCAGAGCATCATGGGAAGGAAGAATTTGCATAGAGAATGCAAAGCATTGTGGGAAATCGAGAAATACAATAGAACTACATAAGATATTGCTAAAAAAAAAGGTATGTGTTTCTATTGACATTTCAGTTGTTACCTGAGAACTCCATGAACAACCCAAAAAATATATATATTATTTTATCCATTATCCATCCTTCAAGGGTGCTGGAGCATAATTAAAACTTTGGGATATAAATAATAAGTCAAAGAAGACTTACCACTGTATTGCGTTTGTTCTGTTTAACTGCGCCATCTGCAAAAACATACATGACCATGAATATCTCTCAAAATGCAATATTTGTAAATGCTAGTAGTGTACTAATGTAATCTGAAATAAATAAATACAATCAGTAACACAAAACACAAGATTTCTGCATGAATTGAAATTCATCTTGTCATGCATGTGCTCCTGAGGATCACCATCCAAGCTCTTCCAGCGATATAATGCCACCTCAGGCCAACAGGGGGCACTGCTGCTAACAGCCTTGTCGTGTTCTTCACCCACAGTCCAGAGAAAATGACTGGTGAAAGCAATTAACCCTGTCCCTTCTGGTCCAAGGGCTTAAAAAGGCGACCACAAAATGGAGATGTCTTTTGATCAGGCAAATGATCTGAAGACAGAATCTCCTATTATAGATAGATAGATAGATAGATAGATAGATAGATAGATAGATAGATAGATAGATAGATAGATACTTTATTAATCCCAAGGGGAAATTCACATACTCCAGCAGCAGCATACTGATAAAAAACAATAGTAAATTAAAGAGTGATAAAAATGCAGGTAATACAGACAATAACTTTGTATAATGTTAAAGTTTACCCCCCCAGGTGGAATTGAAGAGTCGCATAGTGTTGGGGGGGACGATCTCCTCAGTCTGTCAGTGTAGCAGGACAGTAACATCAGTCTGTTGCTGAAGCTGCTCCTCTGTCTGGAGATGATCCTGTTCAGTGGATGCAGTGGATTCTTCATGATTGACAGGAGCCTGCTCAGTGCCCGTCACTCTGCCATGGATGTCAAACTGTCCAGTTCCATGCCTACAACAAAGCCTGCCTTCCTCAAAAGTTTGTCCAGGCATGAGGCGTCCTTCTTCTTTATGCTGCCTCCACAGCACACCACCGCGTAGAAGAGGTCACTCGCCACAACCATCTGATAGAACATCTGCAGCATCTTATTGCAGATGTTGAAGGACCCAACCTTCTAAGGAAGTATACTCGGCTCTGACCTTTCTTACACAGAGCATCAGTATTGGCAGTCCAGTCCAATTTGTCATCCAGCTGCACTCCCAGGTATTTATAGGTCTGCACCCTCTGCACACAGTCACCTCTGATGATCCACGGGTCCATGAGGGCCTGGGCCTCCTAAAATCCACCACCAGCTCCCTTGGTTTTGCTGGTGTTCAGTTGTATGTGGTTTGAGTCGCACCATTTAACATAGTCCTTGATTAGTTTCCTATACTCCACCTCCTGCCCACTCCTGATACAGTCCACGATAGCAGTGTTGTCAGCTTAACTTTTTCATGTGGCAGGATTCCGAGGTTGTATTGGCACTCTGATGTATGTTGGCTGAACAGGACCAGAGAAAGTACAGTCCCCTGCGGCTCCTGTGCTGCTGTCCACAATGTCAGACCTACAGTTCCCAAGACGTACATACTGAGGTCTGTCTGTAAGATAATCAACCATCCTTGCCACCAGGTATGAATCTACTCCCATCTCTGTCAGCTTGTGCCTAGGAGCAGAGTTGGATGGTGTTGAAGGTGCTAAGAAGTCCCGAAACATAATTCTCACAGCACCACTGCCTCTGTCCAAGTGGAAGGGGGATCTTTATAGCATAAAGATAATGGCATCCTTTTCCTGGTATATGAACTGCAGAGGGTCGAGGCGTGGCGGACCTGTGGCCTCAGGTGGTGAAGCAGCAGCCTCCATGGTCTTCATCACATGTGACATCAGAGAGACAGGCCGGAAGTCATTCAGCTCATATGGATGTGATACCTTTGGGACTGGGGTGATGTTTTCCAAAGTTATTCTAACTTTACATCATCGGTAGAAGCCTGACGATCAAGGCCACTTAACTACATGGCAGTGATTCTGTTGTATTCATGCCATTTTGCATTTATTTTGTTTATAAAGGAACTTTTACTAAACGTGGAGAGACAGAATGAAAACTGGCAGGCATTAGGGCAACAGAAAAGGACCTTGAGATGAAAACTTAAACCAAGACACAAGTGGGATCGATAACCAGATCATCTGGAAGTCTGTAGTCACATGGTAAAGGCTTGAATAAAGTATCCACAACCTTGGACAAGTGCATACATGTAACACCAGCTTAAATATTAATCATACTGATGGCGTCACTGCCCAGGGGCAGAAATCCTTGTTAGTTTGTCAGAATCATGGTATGGATTTGCTCGATATTGTCATCTGCAGTGGATGTGGACGAACATCCCATTCTTTCTTCACGCTTAACATTTTTCCAATCATTTTTTTAACTTCTGAATCCATCTGTAAACATTCTGCCATTGTAAAAGATTGTCTCCATATTGTGCAGAAAGCCTTCTATGGATTTCTGTCCCACTACACCTTCAACTAATAAAAAGTGAATTACTGCTCGGGCTCTACCTTGGAGCCATGTTTAGTTGATATATATATATATATATATATATTATTTGATTTGATTTGATATACTTTATTAATCCTGTCAGGAATTGTCTTTTCACATGACCTTTGGCGTTCAGAGCACCCTGGTGCAATTTTCAGGTTAAGGGCCTTGCTCAAGTAGGTGTCAACTAGCACCAGTAATAGGATTTGAACCAGAAACCTTCCAGATATCAGCACAGATCCTTAGATATCCATTGTGACCATAAACACACCATTTTCCACATGTGTGCAGTAAATGCTGTACAGGCATCCCAAACAGTCATTGATTGAGGGTCTGTGGCTAATTACTTCACATATCTCATAAACCTAAAAGTGCAGATAATTTTGACTTATCAAATGTTTGTTTAACTTATACTTATAGTCAGTTACGGAGAATAAAAATACTGCAAATGGAGGGGGTGTGTATTTAATTTATACCAACCACTGAAGTTTTAGAGTTCTTCCATTACTTCTGATGTTTCCTTTTCCTTG
>NW_024378445.1:0-34817 GCF_016835505.1 Polypterus senegalus
CATTTGCTTGAAGCGCATACAAATGCAAGAAGAACAAACCGAGGTAGAGCCTACCATGCACAAGTGAATAAAGATAAGCATGTTTAGTAACTGACAGAGATCCCATACTGTCAGAAAGTCCTTTGTCAGTTTAAATGGTGACCTCTAATGGCAAAATAATAGAAATACTTGTAGTCATTTTCTTACATATTTCCAAGGTGAAAGTTCAGGCTTCGTACTTCATTCGTTCTTTTGTTTACTTGCTGCACGATGTGAGAATGGTTTGTCCTTTTCTAATATCACTTGAGCCATTAATGCTGTGCGTCCTTGCGGAAAAGTAAATTTATTATAGATAATTTGATAACTTAGTGTATGTATTTAATTTTGTTTGCAGACTACAGCAACAGGAATTAAAGTACTTTCTGAGTTCAGATTGCATTGGAAGTGATTCTTTACTTCCATATTTGGAAAGGGGAGTTTACAACAGCAAAGTTGTGCAACTGTAGAGTTAATATCGGCACCTCCCGTGGCCAAACATCTGATCGTGTCTACTGTCATTTGGAATTTATCTCACCCGTATTTTTTAGACCAGCCTGTCGTACCGAGGCCAGCCCTCATTTATATATGCAGGCTTGATTCAAGTACCGTATGATGCTGTTTAGATAGACTCTTTCCACCACACACATATTGATGGCTAGATTTTTAAGTCTACATACAGACTACAGACTACTTCACACTAACTTTGAAAGTTTGGTCCAAAAGGAATAATAAAAAAAATAAAATATCATTGTGGTAACAGTAAATATTTTGCAAATGTTAAATGATCTAAAAAAGTAAGTGCTAAATAACATTTTTATTTTGTTAAAGTTAAAATCAAAACAGTGGCTTGCTTCTCATTTGTGGAGAATCCTCTCCATCCATCAATTTTCTGAAACCACATTTTCCAATTCAGAACTGCCCAGTTTAATCCTAGAAGAAATGCAATAATAAATCTTGAAGAAAAATCCAGTATATAGAGTCCTATCCATTTATTTACAGAACTCGCTTAAACCAGCTTTAGTATTGCAAGAAGCCAGAATCTACCCTAGCAGCTTTCGGCAGAAAATTGGATAAACCTCAACAAGTGTGCCACTCCATCACAAGATTAAATAACTCAGCTCCCAAATTTTTCAAAGGTGGCAATAACCAAAGAAAAGAAACACACACATACACACACTAGTATGGAGAACACATCAAGTCAGATTTTCCCCTGGTTCTATCTACAGTACCTAACACAAAAACTCCACAAAGAACATGGCCAAACTATGACTCAGTCTCAGCATTCTAGAGCATAGCAATTAGATTACATTCATTTTTTTTTTTTCGGTTCTAAAAAATAATTATGTTGTTATGCCAGACCTCTGGTGATAAGTACATGTAAAGTGCACATCCTGATTTATAATATTTTTTTTAAATAGCTCTAAGCTTACATTAAGGGTTTTATTTTTCTAAGCAAAATGGCTTTTATTTTAAATGATCTTGTTCCACTAACATAATTTACTAGCCAATTGTTAACAGTGCTTTGACCCTTCCTAGTCCACAGTCATTCTGTCTTTTGGTACACTTTCATTTAGCCATCAAACAGCTGAATATTAATATTCATATTATAACCTATGTTACTGTAAGTGTACAATTATTTATCCAAAATGGAAATGCAGTTTTCTGTTTGATGCAGCACAGCTTTTGTTTGTGTCACTAATTTTAAAAATACTAAAGATACAGAAAAAGAACTCACATGTTTACATAAACATAATTATTAGTTTAGCAAATTATGTTCCTTAGTTTAAATATGCATTCCATCTGTTTTAGTTGTGGTGTAATTAAAATAAAAATTTTAAAACAGAAAACAAGGAGCTATTAACTAGGATTTTTTGCAGGTATTGACAAAATATGCAATAATGAATTCAAATTAATAACAATTATTTTGATTCTTGCTTAAACTGTTCCTTAATGAGAATAATTTACTATGGATATTGCACCTAAACATATTAATGCTAATAAAATGCTTTCTGATGGTTTTGAATATTGGCAAGAATGCTACCATCATTGTCTCATTAGGAAAACAAGGCTCTGTAATATTTGATAGAACATAAACTGTTTCTGCTCCATCCCTACCACTGGCTCAGAGTGTGGCCCTCACCCTGCAAAAGATTCAAACACAGTAATTGCAAAGAGTGTATAATGTTTTGGAATAGTATTTATTTACAGAAAGGCACAGTACAAAGACCAACTTCATTTTTGCAAATTCCTCAGCTTACATATCCAACAAAAGTGGGTTTGAGTTATACCATTTGAAATTTGTAGCTGATAAGTTTGCAGTCTGAAAGAAACTACGAGTCTATAAATATTAAAATGTAAATTTTAAAAACAAAAATGTTAATCATATATAAGGAATTAGGAATTATGGTTAAACATGCCACTGCCCAACTTTTTTATATCACAGATTATGATTTACAGATACTGATTTAAAGAGGATAGACAAGAACTTTTCTGGAAGGAGCAAAACTTGCGACTTTCTTTGAAATGACTTGCAATGAAATTTAAGGACTTTCTTATAAAAGACATCTTTATCTATTTTCTGTCAGTTAATCAGCTGTGTTATAAGCAAAATATAACTTGTTTATATTTGCTTTTGTATTTAGACAAAAACTTCCCAGATAAATTAAATAAATATTTTAAAGGTAAAGTGTCAAAGGCTTTCCAGCAATGTAAGTCCTGCTGAATATTTCAGCAGCTGTCATAGACAGTGTTCGCCCACACACCCACTGCGTGCTGATTGCTGTAGCTCAAACATCTCATGGCATGGATCTTCTGATATTCATTCTTTTGTCTTCTTGCTTCTCCTTGTTCCTGTTTCTTCTTCTTCCTGCTAGCTGCTGACTTTTTAAACAGTTTGTCAGGGACTAGGTTAACCCCTCTGGCCCTCTCTATACATTGTCATCTGACAGACTATGCAAGTACTTGTCAAGCATTTTGCTTTTAAGCATATGGAATGCCTAGCAAAATGACCATTCACTAAATCCTACTTGTCTTTAAAGTTCCTTCCTATAGTGGAACGTTTTTCTTTGCAAATCTGTCTTTCTGTTTTTAAGACTCACTACTGTTATTGAGTCGGAGGTTCAAGTAAAACAAAAATATTTGTAAAAAGTTGAACTTGTAAGCCGCACCTATTATTCAGAAAATTCTTTTAACAATTTAGCAGTTGTGACAGATGTCCAATTTAAATAAAGCGTGTGTATATTTAGGACATTCAGTGTCTGTTTGTTTGTGGCTGGGCTGGTCTATCACACAGTCTTTGGTAAAAGAAAAAAAAACATAACTAAAATACATATTAACAATCTTAATTACAATTACTACTATGTTCCTCAAAAGTTGGTAAGTGTAAGGCTACGCAAACAAGAGTAGTGACAGAAGTGTAACTTATAAATGTGGATCTACAGGAAAAGAATCCGTGGAGAAAGGGATTTGTTTTTTAAGGAGAGGTATCTCCAAAACCCTTTTCCACAATAAAATATTTGTCATTTTATGCAAAGCGCACGTCTGCTCATCTTTTGCCACGTGACCATAAAATACAATGTTGAAACTCTTTGGACACAACCTTTTGTAGCACAGTCATACAACATGAGTTAGCATATTGTATGTTTTTATGAGGTACTCATACACAAAAGTTCATTGTCAACAACCAGTGGTAGCTATTTAATTACTGCTGTTTATTTACCCCATTGGGCTTTTGTTCACAAATTTAAGTTTAAGTGCTCTTCTGATATCATCTGCCATGAACTTTGTCCTCATATCCTTCAGCTTCTATATTTGATTTATTCTTCCACCTCTATCACTTTATCTTTAAATTTTCGAGTTTTCATTCAACATGCCTGTTTCACCTAACCTTATCTACCAAAAATATCTAATATGCAAGCATGTAACTGTTCTTGTAGTGATGACAACGGTGAGATGCCCAATCTTCTAAATAAGCCTCTATGTCCTTGAAAGGATACAAGATACAAGAAGATTTGTATATGGAAAAAAATGACCAATAAAGGAGGACATAAATCAAAAACAGAAAGGACTGGAATAAGAATAGTCAAGGTGATGTGGGAATGAGTTACAAACTTGTGCAGAATTCAATGGCAAACTATTGTCTCAAAAATAAAAAATAAAAACAACACTAAAACAATTGTATTTAATTTGATGTTGTATTTGTTGTATTATTTATCCAGGTCAGAAAAAGAGGCATGTTGAAAATAATTCTAAAATAAGAATAAAAATGATAAATTATTTGAAATAATTACAGCAAAAGTATAGAAAATGCTGAAGTAATAAACTGTCCCAAGCAGGTCTGACTTAGATGTAGCAAAATGAACCTATGTACATTATCAAATGTTCTTTTCATTAGATAGGCAGCAAAATGCACAGTTGTTAGAGTTCACATTGTCCCATTCTTGTAGAGATTTGGTTTTGTTTTAGTTCCCACCAACCATATTTCCTGTGTGGAGCTTTAACCATTCTTCTTGTATAACCATAGAACTCATGTTGAGTTATTTGATCAAATTAGAGTCAGTCCGGTATGAGTGCCATGCAGAACTGGTATCTGAATTTTATTTAATGCAAAAGTAAAATAAGTAAGTGCAAAGTAAGTGCAAATGTACAATAAGTAACACGTTAAAAATAGCTTGCCTTAATGCAAGAAGTATCAGAAATAAAACAAGAAAGTTCAGTTGTATGTATGATATTATAGTCATGGAGACCTTAACTACCCAGATATTATCTGGGCTATCCTCACAAATAATGAAGTACAAGAGCAGGAGTTTTTAAATGTAATTAATGACTTTTTTTACACAGTATGTTAAAGCAGCAATGCAGGAGAAGCCTGTCAAGATTTACTATTTTGTAATAATTAGGGTAGACTAAAGAGTGATTTAACTACTAGGGTCAAGTGACCATAATATAATAGAATTTTCATTGGTTTTGGAAGAGTGCTAATGCAAAGACTAAAACAATTAAGCTTAAATTTGGTAGGACAAATTTCAAACAGATGTTGCAAAGTCTAAAAGGGATAAACTTGGATAAACCTTAAAGTATTGAGACTGTCGAGGAGTAGTGGAACAGGTTTAAAAACATTTTTCATATAATTCAGCACAGGTACTTTCCAAAATTTGGGATTAGTAGGAAGTTAAAAAAAGACTCAGAAGTGGGTTAATGAGCAACCATTAAGAAGGAGAAAGGCTAAAAGTTAATTTGGAAGGAGTATAACAGATGACCCAAATATATTCTTTCAGTATTTTAGTGGTAAAAGAACTGTCAAGGAAGGGTAAGTTGTATCCAGAAGAGTAAAAGGGAATTAAAATATGCAGACAGTAAAATAATGAATGTTCTAAACTTGCATTTATTTAAAATCTGAATATGTCTGGAAGCTGATAACCTCCCAGTAGTAGCAGGGACTACTAAGGAATTATTAAATGATTTAGAAACTGTAGAGGGAGAAGTACTGCTTAGATTAAATAGGCTGAAGATCAAACAAATCACCAGGGGCCTCATGTATAAACGGTGCGTACGCACAGAAATGTTGCGTAAGAACTTTTCCGCATTCAAATCACGATGTATAAAACCTACACTTGGCGTAAAACCACGCACTTTTCCACGGTACCTCATGCCTTGTCATACGCAAGTTCTCCGCTTGGTTTTGCAGACTGGCGGCACCCAGCGTCAAAGCAGTGCCTCTGTTCCTGTGTGGTTACACCTTTTTCCTGATGCGGCTTTATAAATACACTGAAACTAACCGCATATTGTTTACTAGCAAAATACCGCCGCAACAGAGAAGTAGTGTGTTAAAGAAGTAATGAAAAGAAAAGGAAACATTTTAATAACATAACATGATTGACAATGTAATTGTTTTGTCATTGCCATGAGTGTTGCTGGTATATATATATATATATATATATATATATATATATATATATATATATATATATATATATATATATATATACACACACATATAAACCTATATATACATATACATCCACATATATACATATATATGCATACATATATATATGTGTGTGTGTGTATATATATATATATATACACACACACACACATATATATATAACTATATATGCATATAAATATCTACATATATATATATATTAGGGGTGGGACTCGATTAAAAAAATAATCTAATTAATTAGAGGCTTTGTAAGTAATTAATCTTAATTAATCGCATATAATCACACAAGTAAATTTGCCCCAAAGCGCAAAGGTTTTTTTTGATGTAAAAGGGTTTTAGTAGGTGACAGAACCAAATAATAGACATGGACATGAATATTATAAACTCAAGCACTTTTAATTTCTGAAAAAAAATGCATTTAAACTGCATTTCAATTCAAAACAGAACCAAAAATATCATCCCTGGCTAAATTGGGCAGACTTAAAAATAAAGTGGCATTCTAAGTACTTTAAGTACATGTTCAAAATGCTATTGTCTTTAAATAATAAGAAAAATGTGAACATAAAGTGCAGTTTTTCTTCTTAAAAAAATAAGGCAGAAATATAAAAGGTAATTTGACCATGTTTACCTTTAAACTCTAAGTATCCTTAGCCAAAATTATTTTGTACATTAGGATAAAACAGTGTGATCATTGAACATTTTGTAATTAGATGTAAGTAAAATTACTAACGGTCACGGAAGTCCAATGATCCCCAGTAAGAGCCACAAAGTCCGATTTCTGTAATGCATCTAAATTTGCTTGCTTTTCAGTGTCATAAAGCTGTTGAATATTACTTGAAATAGTCTCGGCACGGTAGTTGGAAAGTTGGATCACCTGACGCTAATTGTAGCACATTTTCTAACCCCCTATCTTCCACCACTGTTAGAGGTTTACAGTCCAAAGCAATCCATTTTGCGAGAGAATTTGTATGTTTGACCGATGTTGACTTACTAATTTTGGTCCTGAAGCCAGTCATTTCATCAGGTTTGGGCTGCCGACACCTTTTGTTGGTACTCGAACTCGCACTGCTAGTGCTAACAGCATACACAGTTTCTGTGCTCGCTGTAACATGTTTTGCATTTAGATGGAACTGTAAGGTTGAAGTGCTTCGGTGGTCTGCAAACTCCTGTTTGCACAGTTTGCACAAAACCACGTTTTTATCAAGGCTTCCGTTGGGTAGTCTTTTGAAATGAAATTTGCCTCCGATCAGTCCTAGCAACACTCTTTCTTCAGACTTTTCCATTTTTGTAGCTCTGATGTGTGCATTAATGTAATCGATGTACCAGGATATCATGCATTGACAAAAGTTCCCCTTTCCTTGGAATGCAAAGTGTGATTAAATGCATTATTTTTTTAACGCATTATGGAGCACATGCATCGAAGCTTCTCAGCTGTGCTTTGTGCTAAAAAAAGGAAACATTTTAAAAATAACGTAACATGATTGTCAATATAACCTTTTGTAGGATCTGTCCCTGAGACTTATTAATTGTCATAGCGAAGCAGAGCCTTACTGGAAATTGGAGGCATTAGAATTGAAATGGGAGATCAGAGAGTATAACAGGGATGCGAGGAATACAAACTCTCTCCCTTGAGCAACTGCCAGTAAAAAAAGTTGCCTCAATTAGGTTCTTTTGCAGACACGTTTTAAAATATTTAGTGAAAGTTAAATGAAAATAATCCACACAAGAATAAAAGAAAAAATAGTTACACACGTAGAATAAAAGGCAAAAAAAGGGAAAAATGTATCTTCTCTAAACTTTTCAAGCTTTTCTTGAGAAACTTTAGTTATTTCTGCACTTAAAAGTTCTTTACTTCTTCTTCTTTACTTAAAGATTATTAGCTTCTTCTTCTGTACACTTTAAACGTATGCAACAGCACATAAATTAAGTGCTGTTTCTTACATATTTACTTCACACATTCAAAAGGCCCGTAGGCTGGTTGGCACGGTTTAAAACCTTATGCCTCCCATACCTTACTCATGGCATGCTGTCACTAACTGAACTATAATGTTTACTCAAAACTGTTAGAAATGGCAAGAATATACCAATACAATTCTACTTACGGGGGTTATAGGAACCTCCCATAGATTATGCATTGTTATCTAGTAAAATATTCATGAATCTTATAGAACTAGGAAAATGGCTCTTACAATCAGAGCGGTACAAAAGATGTTATTTATTTTGACTTTCAGAAGGCATTTGATAAGGCACCATATGAGAGGTTGGGCATCTAATTAAAAGAAGTGGGAGTTCAGGGTGTAGTGTGTAGAAGGGTGCAAAAACAGGAAGCAGAGGATTATGGTTCGAAGGACCTTAAGAGTGGTGTCCCACAGGGGCCAATGCTAGGGCCACTGCTATCTCTTAACATTTACACATTATTTGGATAGGAATATAAATCACAAGCTAGTTAAGTTTGCAAATGATACCAAACTAGGTGGAATGGAAGATAATCTACAATCCATTTAATCATTACACTTAGTGACTTAGACAGCATAAAGGCTTGGGCAGATTTGTACACTTAGAAAGCATTTTTAGGTTTGATTACATAATGGGAGGTATTAAAATTGAAAGCACGTCTTATGAAAAGGATTTAGGAGTCAAAGTGGACTCATTAAAGTCATTATCAACTTCTACACAGTTTTCATAAGCCATTAAGAAGGCTAAATAGAATGTTAGGTTATACTACATGATGAGTGAAATACAAGTCCAAGGAGGTTATGCTTATAACACATTGGTTCGGCCTCACCTAGAGTACTATGTGCAGTACAAAAAGGAAATAGCAGTGCTGGAAAACACTCAGAGAAGGGGGACTAGGCTGATTCCAGGGCTATAGTGGATAAGTTATGATGAAAATTAAAAAGAGCTGAACCTGTTCAGTTTAAACAAAAGGAATATTAAGAAGTAAAATGATTAAAATATTAAAAATTATGTAAAGAATTAGTACAGTGGATTGAGACTGTTACTTTAAAATTAGTTATACAAGAAAACAGGGACATAGTTGGAAATTCATAGAAACAATGAATAATATACCGCATAGTGCAGTTGACAGTAGAACACTAGGGTCCTTCAAAGCTAGAATTCATATTATTTTGGATGAATTAAATGGGTAAAACTGGCAACTCAACCAGTTTGTTTCATTGTGCTGGTGCCAAGTCCGGATAAATAGGAAGAGTTACATCAGAACGGGCATTCTGTGTAAAATTTTGCCAGATCAATATGTAGAAAAAAATACAGATTTCCACCAGTACTGTTAGCTAAAAGGGTGGGGGCAGAAATTGGGGTACTGTTGGCTGAAGAAGGAGAAGAAGAGGGGGGAGACATGTACGGAGGGAGGAGGAGAGGAGGAAGGTAAAGAGAGTGGAACTGAGGGTAGGAACTTTGAATGTTGACAGTATGACTGGTAAGGGGAGAGAGTTAGCTGATGTGATTGAGAGATGGAAGGTTGATATATTGTGCGTGCAAGAGACTAAATGGAAGGGGAGTAAGGCCAGGAGGAGAAATAGCGTAAGGGTTATTCTGAAGGAACAGTTTGTCAAGAGTGTTTTGGCAGTGAAAGGAGTGTCAGACAGAGCGATGATTATGAAGCAGGAAATTGAAGGTGTAATGATGAATGTTGTTAGTGCATATATCCCACAAGTTGGGTGTGATGGACGAGAAATAAGATTTCTGGAGTGAGTTGGATGAAGTGATAGACAGTGTACCCAAGGGACAGAAAGTGGTGATTGTAGTGGATTTCAATGAACATTTTGGTGATGGATAGGTATAGTGTCAAGAAGAGGAATGAAGAAGGTCACAGTGGATGTTGTGAAAAGATGGACATGGCTTTGGAAAAACATATTTTAAGATCAGGGAGAAACATAGGGTGACATACAAGAGTGAAGGAAGATGCACACAGGTAGATTATATACTATGCAGAAGAGTCAGTCTGAAGAAGATTAAAGACTGCGAAGTGGTGTCAGGGGAGAGTGTATTTTGGCAGCATAGGATGGTGATCTGTAGGCTGACATTGGAGATCAAGAAGAGGAGGAGAGTGAGGGCAGAGCTAAGTAATATTGGAAGTTGATAAGGAAGACTGAAAAGTTGAGGTCAGTGAGAAGGTAAGACAGACACTGGGTGGCAGTGAAGAGTTACCAGACAGCTGGGCAACTACAGCAGAAGCAGTAAAGGTGACAGCAAGAAGGTGCATGTTGTGACATCTGTACAGAGAAAGGAGGAAAAGGAAACCTGGTGGTGGAAAGGGGAAGTACAGGAGAGTATACAGACTTTTTTGAAGTTTTCATTTATACTTCACTCTCAGAATGCATACGCACATGCATCATGGCTGCTAAGCGTTTCCAGTGTTCATTTGACGCATCCTCTGAACACATCCTTAGAAATTAATGCAATGTATGTGCAAGTTGCAGTACCAGCAAAATTCAGGGGGCACGGTATGATAAAAGTCAGACTGTGACGTCAGAGTCTCTTTTTACTATCTACACGTGGCAGAAAGCTGCTATGCGAATCCTCCAGGATCGTTGTGCGTGCTTAGATGTTTGATGAATGGTTCGATGTTGTGAAGCAAAATGCCGACATACAAATGCATTTGTGGTGCTTTTATATTCAAGTGTCACATATTCCCCAACGTAATGACTCGATACATTTTAAAAGTCTCACATACCATCTTCTGTGCCGTCTTTCTTTTTTTTTTTGTACCTTCACAACAGCATCAGAATGTACGGCAGTGTATTTGAACAACAGAGAAAAAAATTAAGGGCATGGTGAAAAGGTCTATTTTGTGATTAAAGTGGAAATTTCGGCTTTAATCTCGAAATGTCCGCTTTAAACTAATAGTTTACTTTATCTTTAAAGTAGACTGTCGTAAATGTCAACTGAAAATTATCCCAGTTGTTAATCGGTAGGTGCTTCTGGGGCTTACTCCAGCAGCAATCGCCACACACAGAACACATTACATTTATGACATTCCAGCTCTCTGCACATTTAGAATCCTTTGATTTATACTTGATATCATTTTCATGAGGAAGTGCATTAAAATATGTATGTTACATTTTACAGATAAGTCGTTAACTTCATTTAAATAACAAATACTGCTAATAATTACACATGTTGTGGCAGTTTGGTGACATAGCGGTAGTGCTTCTACCTCAGAGGGAGTTGCGTCCTTTCTGTTCCCTGCCTGAAGTTTGCATGTTTTCCTGGTGGGTTTCCACAGTATGCTCTGGTTTCCTTCCAAAGACATGAAGTTTTGGGGATTTGGTGATGCTAAAATGACGCTATTGTATGTGTATGGTTGTGTTCACCTTGCGATGAGCTGATGCCCTGTCCAGGGATTTTGTTTCTTTCTCGCGCCCGATGCTTGCTGCAATGGGCACATCCCCAGATTGATACAGTAGATGTAATCATAAAACATCCTTTTCAGAGATATTGTGGCAAGGTGTCCTCAGAATTTAATGGATGCTTTAGGCAATTCATGACACCGCGTAGCTGAACATTTTCTCATTGTGATGATATCTCATAATGCTACCTGGTGGAATCTTACAGATTTATGTAAAGTACGCGCACAAGTATAAACAGCAAAACACTTGTGTAGCAGTTGCGTCCACTGGAGCATGCATCACGTTGCATGAAGAATAAACCTGGCGTAAGAGGTTGGCGAAGAAGAAGTGGGATAGTCAGAGAAATGCAGAAAGTACACAAGAGTACAAGGCGATAAGGCGTAAGGTGAAGAGGGATGTGGCGAAGGCTAAAGAAAAAGCGTATGATGAGTTGTATGAGAGTTTGGACACTAAGGAGGAAGAAAAGGACTAGATAAAGTGAGAGAGCTGGGAAAGATGTGCAGCAGGTTATGGTGATAAAGGATAAAGATGGAAACATACTCACAAGCGAGGAGGGTGTGTTTAGCAGAAGAAAAGAGTACTTTGAGAGGCTGTTGAATGAAGAGGAAGAGACAGAGAGAAGGTTGAATGATGTGACAATAGTGAATCAGGAAGTACAACAGATTAGCAAGGAGGAAGTAAGGACAGCTATGAAGAGGATGAAGAATGGAAATGCCGTTGGTCCAGATGACATACTTGTGGAAGAATGGAGGTGTTTAGGAGAGATGGCAGTGGGATTTTTAACCAGATTGTTTAATGGAATCTTGGAAAGTAAGGAGTGGAGAAGAAGTGTACTGGTACCGAATTTTAAGAATAAGGGGGATGTGCAAAACTGTAGTAACTATAGCGGGATAAAATTGATGAGCCACAGCAAGAAGACATGGGAAAGAGTAGTGAAAGCTAGGTTAAGAAGGGAGGTGATGATTAGTGAGCAGCAGTATGGTTTCATGCCAAGAAAGAGCACTACAGATGCAAGTTTGCTCTGAGGGTGTTGGTCGAGAAGTATAGAGAAGGCCAGAAGGAGTTGCATTGTCTCTGTAGACCTGGAGTAAGCATATGACAGGGTTCTTCAAGAGGAGTTGTGACACTGTATGAGGAAGTCAGGAGTGGCAGAGAAGTATATAAGAATTGTACAGGATATTTACAAGGGAAGTGTGACAGTGGTAAGGTCTGCAGTAGGAGTGACAGATGCATTCACCGTGGAGTTGGGATTACATCAGGGATCAGCTCTGAGCCCTTTCTTATTTTCAATAGTGATGGACAGGTTGACAGACGAGATTAGACAGGAGTCCCCGTGGACTGTGATGTTTGCTCATGACATTGTGATCTGTACCGAGAGTAGGGAGCAGGTTAAGGAGACCCTGGAGTGGTGGAGATATGCTCTAGAGAGGAGAGAAATGAAGGTCAGTAGGAACAAGACAGAATACATGTGTGTAAATGAGATGGAGATCAGTGGAATAGTGAGGATGCAGGGAGCAAAGTTGGTGAAGGTGGATGCGTTTAAATACTTATGATCAACAGTACAGTGTAATGGGGATTGTGGAAGAGAGATGAAAAAAAGAGTGCAGGCAGGGTGGAATAGGTGGAGCAGAGTGTCAGGAGTAATATATGACAGAGTGAAAGAAAAGGCGGTAGTGAAACCAGTTATGTTATATGGGTTTGAGATGGTGGCACTAAGCAAAAAACAGGAGAAAGAGCTGGAGGTGGCAAAGTTAAAGATTCTAAGATTTGCATTTGGTGTAATGAGGATGGATTGGATTAGGAATGAGTACATTAGAGGGTCAGTTCAGGTTGGATGGTTTGAAGACAAAGTCAGAGAGACGAGATTGTGTTGGTTTGTATGTGCAGATGAGAGATACCGTGTATATTGGGAAAAGGATACTAAGTATAGAGCTGTCAGGCAAGAGGAAAAGAGAAAGGTTTATGGATGTGGTGAGAGAGGACTTGCAGGTGATGGGTATAACAGAGCAAAATGCAGAGGACAGGAAGATATGGAAAAAGATGATCGGCTGTGGCAACCCCTGACGGGTGCAGCCAAAAGAAGAAGAAGTGGGTAAAACTAACGAGCTTTGTTGGGCTGAATGGCCTGTTCTTTTCTAGATTGTTCTAATGTTCTAAAAAGAGGGTGTCTATTTTGAAACCTTGAAAGAGGCAAAGCACAAACAGAAAATGGATGAATGAATGGAACTTCACTTTAATTTGTACTGAATGTAATATTTAACACAGAATAGTGTTAAAATCAATTATCAAGATATGTCTGGATTTAAAATAATAAACACATTAACAAGTGCATATTTAAATCAGTAACTCACATAGTAATAATTTTGGTTTTTTAAATGTTTTAAAAGTCCATATAATTCATTTAGCTATAATGATTCTGTCTCTGTTTATCAGCAAAGGAAAGTAGGAAAAAGTTTAGTATAACAAGGGCAGGCTGCCTTTAAGGCTCTCTACTTTGACTATACTCATGTATCCTGTCAGTATAATAAGGAAACGTATTTGTAATGCAATCTATCAGAGAAGCTATTTTTAGGCTTCCCTTCTTTTTCCTGCTCTTATCATCTACCTTGCAATCCTGCATAACAGAAAAAGGCCATCTGTCAAATTCATAGAGTTATAGGATACATTAAAAATAATGATCCTCTAGAGATTATTTTTTCCAAAAATGTATTTTAAGCAAAATTATATTTACTTACAACACATTAATAGACATCTTTTAGTTCCACTCTGCTTCAGTGATCGAGCTCTAAAAGTTCCATTAGTTCACTGTTACTTATCTGTTGTTGGAGCATACACTTAAACAAAATGTACACCACAGTAAATATCTGTGACAGTGATCAGTGGACTGCTCTAGTAACTTTTTTCCATGCAGCCTTTTGAAGGACCGAGGAGACAGCAATAAGGGTTGGGGTTTCCGGCCCTGAGAACTGAAGCGCGGAGCCATTAGTTCACTGTGCTACTTATGAGGAAGCAGAGGGAGAAAGTTAATACCCCCCATTCCCTGGCATGGTTTCCCAGAAGTATTTTCACAGGCCTTGTTCATGGAGCATACTTACTTAACAGTTTGACTCTTTGTGTAGGGACATCCACTGTACTGATCAGTTTTAGGTGGGTCATGTGACTTTTCATGTAAGCAACTCGACACCATTTTGTACCCTTGTAGCGGAGCCCCTTAACACAGGGGGCTTAGCTTCACTGAACGCGTGTTCTGCTTTGTGAAATGTCAGGTCAGTCAAGTTAGAAATGGGTTTCTTGGTACTGGACGGGGCCATTCTAAGATGTCTTTAACTTTGGAGCTCTGAAGAATAGGACTGGTGGGGCTTCAGCATGGAAGGTCGCGGGGCCCGTGCAGCCCAAATGGGAGGACCTTGCTCCAGTTAAAGGAATTTTTGTTGTCAAGGGTAGTCAGATACGAGCCGTACCCAGCCGCTCAAGGAGGTCGTCAATGCGGGGCATGGGGTAGGCTAAAGTCATTACAGAACCTCCAGTGGACTGACAGTAGGGCCTCTGTGACTATATCGTGCTCAATCAGCGGTCCGGCCGGGTGACTCAGCTCTTCGCCGAGGTTCATGTGCTGGGAGCTCCTCTCTACATGATAGAATATTGGGCTGTTTCAAGTTGCGGAACTCCCTGAGGACGGAGTTGCGGTTGTAACATTGTGAGTCGGTCGCGCAGTTGCGCACGTACTCAAAATTTTTATGTCTGATTAAACGTTCGACCAACCCGTCAGTTTGCGGGTGATAGACTGGCGCTTTCAGGTGCTTTATCTGCAGTAATTTGGCTACCTCCTTGAGCGTATCCGAAGTGAAGGCGTACCCTGGTCCGTGAGGACCTCCTTGGGTATGCCCACGCGGAAAACAAATTAACCAGTTCCGTGCGATGCTTTTAGTATTAGCGGGCGCAGGGGAACCGCCTCTGGGTACCGGGTGGCATAGTCCACCATGACTAGGATATAAATGTCCCACCAAATCGACCCCTATCCTTTCAAAGGGGATGTCCACGAGGGGAATAGGGACTACGGTCCCTCCTAGGAATTTCGGACAGGATTGACAGAACACATGATCCCAGGCCAGTAGATCCTCTCCATCTAGGAGGTGAGCATGTACATCTCTGCGGAATTAGCAACAAAGCCCTCATGGGTAGCCACTTACAACAGATCATTCTCAAGGACAAAGAAGGGTTCCAGCGGTGTGGATCCTCCGCTGTGAGCTGTTGAAACAAAGCGCAGGGAGTCATCATTCCACTGCTCCCTCTTAAAGGAGGCGGCGTAAATTGATAGAGGTCTTGGGGCCTGGGCCGGGAAGACAGTCCCTTCTCCGGCGGAATCTTCGGGTCAAGGTCGAGCGGAAGGTCATAGTGGAGGCGCGGGAGGGGTGCCTTTTCCCCTTTAGCTTACCGCTGACTTTTAGACCAGTCTTGTCCCAAATCACTGGGAAGGGGGTCAGGTAACACAGACCCATTTGGATTGGTTCCCCTTCCAGGTGACATTCACCTAGTGCAGGTGACCAACAAATGCTTAACCATGCCAAAGCGGCGAGCAACAATGGTAATGTTGCTGCGGAATCAAACAAAGCCACAGCCCATTTAGCAACACCACTCCCTCGGACTCGCCAAGGGATGCGGCGGGTACAATATGGTCCAGCTGCAGTCCATAGGCTCCGGGCGATGTGATGGGGCAACAGGTGACCGGTCTCGCTTGAAACAATGTACGGTTGCTTTTCTGACCCCAAGTCGGAGGACCGCCAACTTTCGAGGAGGCCCGACATGTTCTGATACGTGTCCCGGACCTGCTGGGCGAGGGAACTTATTGACCAGGCCTTCACAGGCCAGCACCACTGGCCGTAGCCAGCGGCCCATCTTGTACCCTTCAAAGACCCAGTATTCGCCGCCTGCTGGCCGGGCTAATGCCGAGCGGGCCAGGGGCTTAGTAATTAGCGGCCTCCTCCTCAGGGAGGTCATAATTGTCCCTTCAGGTATGGCGCCAAGAATGACCGCTGCCACTCGTTCCGGGTGGCCGTCTCAAACATGAAATGGGGAAGAGGCGGCTGCCTGGCGGGTCTGGTCTCGCCCGTTGGGCTTCCATAACCTGGCCGTGGCCTCCAGCTCCCGGTGGTGGCGGCTTGCGCTCTGGAGTCATTTGTTGAATTCGGGATCTCTCTATCCTTCGCCAGTAAGGACCGAGGAGACAGAGGGTTGGGGTTTCCGGCCCGTATATTGTGTCTTATAAACAAACAGTTCATAGTGTGCCATTTTATTCGGAAGTGGAGGGATCATCAGGGCAAGATGAAGGGCGGAAATACTGCGGTCAATCCAGGCCTATGGTGCAGGAATTTGAGGAAGCAGAGGGAGAAAGTTTTTCCCTATCCCAGGTGCATGCATCACCTTGCATTTTTGAAAAGCCAACACTGTTGTTCACCTGCATACTATCATTAAATCTGCAATACCAATTATTGTTCAGTGAGCATATGAGAACATGAGGGCAACCATTAAGAAGGATATCAGGGAGGCTAAAAGACAGTTGGAGAGGAATATAGCAGATAAGGCGAAAGAAGACCCCAAGAGATTCTTTCAGTATTTTAGTAGTAAAAGAACAGTCAAGGAGGA
The DNA here is from genome assembly GCF_016835505.1 of Polypterus senegalus. Taxonomy (NCBI): domain Eukaryota; kingdom Metazoa; phylum Chordata; class Cladistia; order Polypteriformes; family Polypteridae; genus Polypterus; species Polypterus senegalus. Next base: position 16,981 of record NW_024378445.1, read on the forward strand.
GGTCAAGTGCATCAGGAATAGTAAAGGGGAATTAAAAGACACAGACAGTGAAATAGTGGATGCCCTAAACTTACATTTTTCTGAGGTGTTTACAAGTGAGCAAGTGGACAACCTCCCAGAGGTAAACGCGACTACTAAAGAGGTACTGAGGGATTTGGAAAATGTAGAGGGAGAAGTGCTGCTCAGATTAAATATGATTTTATCAAACAAATCACCAGGACCAGATAATATTTATCCTCATTCTTAAGGAGGCTAGTGAGTACATATATAAACCCTTGACACATATTTTTAGGAAGTCACTGTGCACTGGAGAGTTTCTGAAGGACTGGAAAATGGCAAATATCATCCCATTATTTAAAAAGGGTGACAGGGCAGATCCAAGCAACTATAGGCCAGTAAGCTTAACATGCATCACAGGAAAATTAATGGAAGGAATTATTAAAGATAGCAAAATACCCGCGCATCGCAGCGGTGAAGTACTGCCTTAAATTTTTTATTAAGAAGAAAATTAAACTTTTTTAAACTGAGGGAAAATATACCAATAATTATTTGTTAAGGATCTCTTTGTATACCACATTGTCAGTTCGGCCCTCCGGTTGTAATATGACCAAGCTGTGCGCTGAGCTTACTCTTGAGCATGCAACGTACAATTGGCCATGTGAACAGTAATCTTGTCTGAAATCTCACAGCTTGGATTGCTGCTGTCATAATTGGTTTGAGTTTCATGGTTTGTTTCAATTACGACAGTATTTGCAGGACTTGTGTTGAAGTGACATTCGGCGTCTGTCAAGCGCTGTAAGCATACAACTGGTTTCATCGATAACTTCACATCCAGCTTTTGAGAGTTTAAACATTCATAAACATCAAAGTGTCCAATACTCAAATCGTCACCTGTGAAACTAAGATGTTTAAGAGGCATTGGCAGTTGTCGAAAGGTGTAAAATATTTGGCCATTTCGGTACACTTGAAAGCTACAACCGAACAATTCAGCAGCAGCCATCAACTCACATACAAAACCATAGATGAAGGGCTTAAGCATTTCACTCTTATAGTGCTCCTGTGTAGTATAATTATCTCCTGTACCATCATCAGTCCACACCTTGAACCTGTCCCAGTCATTCAATACATAAGACACAATGTTCCTCCAGATATCAAGAGTGAGCCTGATATGGCCGTGCAATATGTAACAGAATGGAGAAAGGAAAAGGCAGGTGCCATCTCCGGGCATGGAAACCACTCGGTAAATGACAGTTCTTTGATCGATGGTGATCACCTCGATAGACATGTTAATGGGGGTACGGTTGGAACGATAAAGGAAATGGGTACCTGAACAATGTAAAGTAAGTCTAAAATACCTACACAATAACTATAATCGTAATAAACAAACAATAAAACAGCGGAGAAGCTGTGGATTAAATAAAAAGGCTGCAGTTATCAGCAGGGAGACGTGAATCCCGTGGTGAAGCAATGAAGGGAATGTAGAGACAGGAGCGACGGACGGCCTTATACAGGCAGGCAGCCAACAACGTGGGAGGCGTTGGGATGGGGGACCCAACGCTGCCTCACACGGTGACCGAGCTGCAGGCTATGGACGTATATATGTACGTAAGTAGGATTCAGTTAGCATTGGGATCCCGAGTATCAAATTTCTTGAAGATGGGCCCATAGGTAACAAAGACCATTGGAAAGTTCAATATGGCGGCCGACAGTGGCATCATACCACCGAAATAAGTACATGCATTGGTTTTAGGTCGCGCAGGGAAGCCGCCTACCAAATTTCGTGAAGATGGGGCCATAAATAAGAAAGTTCAACATGGCGGACATTGTCGACCATTATGACCGTTACGCGTAGAATTTCTAAATGAAACCTGCTTAACTTTTGTAAGTAAGCTGTAAGGAATGAGCCTGCCAAATTTCATCCTTCTCCCTACATGGGAAGTTGGAGAATTAGTGACGTTGGAAAGTTCAATATGGCAGCCGACAGTGGCGTCATACCACTGACATAAGTACGTACATCGGTTTCGGTTAGCGTAGGGAAGCCGCCTACCAAATTTCATGAAGATGGGGCCATATTTAAGAAAGTTCAACATGGCGAACGTTGTCGACCAATATGTGTAGAATTTCTAAATGAAACCTGCTTAACTTTTGTAAGTAAGCTCAAGGAATGAGCCTACCAAATTTTAGCCTTCTACCTACATGGGAAGTTGGAGAATTAGTGATGTTGGAAAGCTCAATATGCCGGCCAACAGTGGCGTCATACCACCGAAGTAAGTACGTACATCGGTTTCGGTCAGCGCAGGGAAGCCACCTACCAAATTTCGTGAAGATGGGGTCAGCCTTACTACCTACACGGGAAGTTGAAGAATAAGTAACGTTGGAAAGTTCAATATTGCGGCTGACAGTGGCGTCATATCACCGAAATAAGTACGTACATCGGTTTCGGTTAGTGCAGGGAAGCCGCCTACCAGAGGGTGATGGTGCGAGGAACCTCATCAGAACTAGCTGATGTTAAGAGTGGTGTTCCACAGGGGTCAGTACTAGGGCCGCTGCTCTTTTTAATATATATAAATGATTTAGATAGGAATATAAGTAACAAGCTGGTTAAGTTTGCAGATGATACCAAGATAGATGGATTAGCAGATAATCTGGAATCCGTTATATCATTACAGAAGAACTTGGATAGCATACAGAATTGGGCAGATTTGTGGCAGATGAAATTTAATGTCAGTAAATGTAAAGTATTACACATAGGAAGTAAAAATGTTAGGTTTAAATACACAATAGGCGGTTGGAAAATCGAAATACACCTTATGTGAAGGATTTAGGACTCATAGTGGATTCTACGCTATCAACTTCCCGACAGTGTTCAGAAGCCATTAAAAAGGCTAACAGAATGTTAGGATATATAGCACGATGTGTGGAGTACAAGTCCAAGGAGGTTATGGTCAACCTTTATAATGCACTGGTGAGGCCTCATCTTGAGTACTGTGCACTAAAAAAGGTCCAGAGAAGAGCGACTATGCAGACCATTCACGAGAGATTCCACCTGGCCCTCTTGACGTCAGACCGAGCCTATGGAAGAAGACCTTGCCGGCTCCGGCCCCTTTGATGTCACGTCCAGGCTGTAACCTATTGCTGAAGACCTTCATAAGCCTGACCCCTTTGATCTCACTTCCTGTCTTCCCCTTTAAAAGCCTTCACCTATTCCCTCAGTTCTGTTTTGGACTCGGTTTTTTGTGCACAGCAGTGCTATCATTTAAACTACAATTTGCAGCCAGGAAATCAAATATATGGGTGGCTGCCCCAAACCTTGCTATAGTTCTTTGTGCCTTTTGTGACAACAGTCATTCGCTTCAAATTATGTTAGCTGTTCATACAGCACGACGATTTTCATTGTGCTGTTTCAGACTCTAAAGAGACAAGAGCATGTATTTTTTTTATTTATTTCTAAATTCAAAATAATCCTAATAGGTTTTTAAGGAGACTCCTTAATTGATGTTTTTTTAAATATAAAGAATTAGAAGCAAAATTCTGTGCTTACCATTAGGCATCAAAAAGTAAATAAAAAGCTTAAAACGTATTTATTGCCATTTTAATAAGACTTAAAATTCTATACAATTTTTTTACATAATGTGCAATACAGGGTACGGAGTTTTATTAGTAATAAAAGAATAACATGTTATATCTTATGATTTTTAATTTAATCACCTTCAGCTGGAGACAATGGCCCTCTCCTCATGGACGAAGACTAAAAGGTGCTTTGTAGTGCCTTTGCTATAAAGACCAATGATCAAAGTATTCCTGGCAAGCTCGTCTGTCATTTTCAGTTACTTTAGCAACTCCTTAAAAGATTAAATGATGCTAAGTAGTTTATTACTGGCTTCCAAAGTCTAGCTTTGACTAACAAAAACTTATGTTCTCAAAATGAGTAGAATAGTAGAACATCGATTATCTGGAACTTCAATTATCCAAACCACTGCCATTTTAAAGTAAAAACAAAATTATAGTATCAGCTTCTGCACTGATTGTTATGCTGAAGTATTACTTCTGTTGCATAATGCATTTGTTTCTAATTATTTTTTTGAAAATATATGCAATATATTTAGTGAAGAACGAAACAGCAATGTTTGCCCAAAATATGTGTTTTACATACAATTTCACAATTGTAAAACCTGAAGGTGATTTTTGGGGACTGCTCCAAAAGGGTTATTCCACAGGTCAGCCCTCCAACAGAGATACTGCTATTAAAAAGGACAACAGAACGCTCTGCGAAAAATGGTTCAGTGAAAAAAAATGTGAAGCTTATTTACATTATTCTAAAACATCAATTTTCCCAGAATCATTTTGTGTCCTTAGCTTGTGTCTGTGTTATTTATGAATATTAAAAAAAAAAATAAGTGAAACCGGGCAGTTCAAAGTAAATATAATACAGTATTGTTTCTTCAAAACATTTTGGTTATTGTTTACAAACCATTTCCAAAACAAATTAGATTCATATTTCACAATACAATAATTTTTGTGTAATAATAGGCCTAATTACACTTTGTTGGGTAATTTAATCTATCTTTGATAATCCAAACTATTTGGTAAACTAAACCAAACTGGGTCCCAAATAGTTTGGATAATCAAGATTCTGCTGTATGAACAAATTTAAAAAAAATTGCTTTAGCCCATTTCAATTTAAACCTGGCTTCTGCTTTTCAGTGTGAAATTGCAGTTACTATCATTGTGGAAAAGGCACATCAAGTCGGCTAGCTTCAAAAACTCTAACCAAAATGTATTTATTTTCCTCCTTTTTTGCTTTTATATAATATTTGTCTTGGTTCATATATCTTGTTTTGATAATTCCTGTTTTAGATATGTCATGCACACCTCCACATTCTTTGTAGTGTCTGCCAATTGTGCATTCATTGTATTTATTATATGCATTTCATTGTACTGTTCAGTTATTATATTTCATACTGTACTGTAATCTTGTTCGCTCAGTAACGTGTGCTGTGATGTTATATTCTGTTAAAGACTATATAAAATAAAAACTGTTTCCCAACCATCAAAAGCAAATATTTTTCTAGTACAACAGATATGTGAAATATATGTCCAGAAATACAAGTCTTAAATATAAAGTAAGGTCAAAAGTAAGAAATTTTAAAATAAAGATGAGAAACTTAAAGCAAACAGAATAGCTGCACAACCGCAAAGGTAATAATAAAACAAACATTTTCCCCAATCAGCATTTCAAAGAAAATTAAAGTTTCCTGATGTCTGAGCTCCTCATCAATCCAGAGCTCCAGATTTGCAATGCTGAAAAGCAAAACTTAAATAACAATTATTGCCTAAAACAAGCAATAAAATACTATGTTTTTCATTTGATTTATTAAAATATTTTTGAATGTGTTTTTTATTTTAATAAACAAACAAAAACAAAACAAAAAAATCAGGGAAACATTTCATTTCATTGGTCAAAGTTCTGGCACAGTAAACATGGTCTGTTTCTGTACCCAGTGTACTCAGTGTTGTCTGTGATATCACATGTCACTATATATATATAAGAAATCGGCGTCAGAAACTTTTCAATTATTGACTGAGGCTTACGGTGAAGAGTGCATGTCTTCTGCACATGTTTTTGAATTGTAAAGCATTGAAAGTAAATGCTCAAAGGAAACCATGTTTTGTCAGTAGAAGTTTTGAAAGCAAAAACAATGGAGATCCTCAATAGCCGTCTGGAATTGTTTTGAATGTTGGCAGCATTGCATGCAGCTGTGTGTCAGCTCAGAAGGGAACTATTTTAAAGGTGATCATAGTTCATTTTCTTAATGTGTTCAATAAAACAGTTACAGACACAGTCTAATTTTTTGGACCACAGTGGCAGTAAATGCTATAATTGGAACACAAGGCAAACCAGGCGAACCAGACTCAGAAAGACTCAGAGAAAAACAAGCTGAAAAAGCTGCAGATCCTTCATTATTGACTGGTATCACTGCATTATATTGCAGTTACTCAAAGAGTCCCACAGCACACAATTACTATTTCTGTCTTCATTTTGAGTAAGTTGGATTTGTTACAGTTTTGTCTTGTGTTTTTTCAACATTTTAATGATCTGATTACTATTTTAAATTCCCAGAGTCATATATGTTGGAATCTCTGATGTTTGTGTAGTTGGGGCTAATAACGTTTAAAATATAGGGTTGGACTCTACAGACAATAATGTATTAAGTTCTTCTAGAATTTATATGTTAATTGATGTTCATCAAACATCATTTATTGATGCATATCCTTATTTACACTGCACAGCATTGAAAGTGAATATTTATTTTATACTAACTCCAAAATTAAACAAATATAGAAAACCAATTGCAATTATAGCATACTATCTTAATTTTAATATTGAGTTAGCAAATTATAATCTAAATGTGCTTTATGTAGTTAACAATTACTTCAATAAAGAAATTAAACTGCATACAATGTCTTTTATTTACTTTATGAAATAAAATCCTCTAGATTTTAGAACAGAGTATTCTCAGTATTTAAAGTACTGGTATGTCTGCCACTGTGCTGAATCACTCTGTGGCAGATAATTAAAAGGTCATAGTCATTCATTATAGTTAGGAAGAAGATAGTGGATATTGATATCTTGTGTGGAAAACAAAAAAGAAATGTTCAGAGCAGCAATAGCTGGTTCACTAGATTTTAGTAGATGTAGGTCATCTATGATGAGAATAAATTGTAGCTGTCAGGAAGAAATACACAACCTATCAAAAGTAGGTTGTGTAGTACAATATAAAAAATATGTATGTTACATTATAGGACAACTATTAGTCAGATTGCTCATGCATTGTTCACCACATTTTTTTCCTTGCTTATTTACTTTACTCTAAAACTTTGCATGCCCATATCATACTGATAAATATTTCTTATTGTACATTTCATTGGTGAAACCGAAACAAAAAACTAAAATGTATTCACTTGCAAATAAAAACAACTATCATGCAAAATGTAGTACATTACCATCATAATGTATGTGAACAATCATATTAAAATTGCACAGTATTTCAAAAATGTGAAAACAACATTTCTTCAGAGCAGCAGCAACCATTCAAAATATTTTTACACCCAGCCTTTATGCATGAACTTTATTTAACTGCTATTGATAGATGATTTTGTAATTGAGTGAGCACGGCCAGTTTGCAGATGTTTTGGTAGTGGTTTTAGTGGTTTTATTAGGAATGTTTAAGGGTGGGTCCCTTACCAGCTGAGGAACTCATTTAGCTTGACATCGCTCCAGGGAAATATGAGTTTGGGTTGATTGTTTTGCATTTTGACCTTGGTGTGCTCCTGACTTTCAGTTTGGTTCTGCCTCAGTTAAGACACCTTGGGTTTGAGAGCAATTTGTGACTTCAGCCTTCTTTAGTATTTTTGACTGATGTGATTGTTTACTGGACAGGCTACCTAAAGTCTGCCACTTCAAAATGAATGGGAATCTAGTGACTTTTAAAGAGAACAAAAACATTTATTACAGTTCACTATGTGGCAAAAGGTGCTTTATGTACAAATACAGTCATCACACGATGACGATGATGAAAAGTTGTCACTAACCTTCCTTGTTCCAGTAAGGGTGTCAGGAAGCTGTATTTCATAGAGAAATAAAGTTTAAAAAAGCACCAGTTACTTGTGAAGAACCTGAAAACAATGGAATGTGAAAAAGTAAAAATGTTGAGAGGTCGTAAAATCAATTTTCAAGGCCAAAAGGATATAGTGATTGTATTTTTATGTATATGAAATATGATATGGGTTTTTAATTTATCTGTATTTATTAGTTCTCAAAACCTGTCTTTCCCTGCTGATGACCCCATCACATTTATAGGTATGAATATGGTTCTATATATCTCTATCTATCTATGTGTATGTCACTATTTGCCTGCAAGATTTCAACTTTTAAAATATATTAGTCTGAAAGTACAAATCCATAATTGTACACATTACTAGCAGAATAAGCTCCATACCCAATTAACCTTAGCTAGATTATGTAGGTTTCAAAAAGGAAGAATTAAGGTGCAAAAATCAGATGTATTGTTTACAATGTACATTATGCATGTAAATTATGAAAATCAAAGTATAGGCAAAGGATGTGTATTTAATGTTTAATTAATTGTTTGTTTATTTTTTTCCCAAATGAAGAACGAAAAAAAAGGCACTGTGTACTTTCCTTTCCTGCAAAAGCACAAAACTGAATTCTACTTGCATGTCTTTATGTAAAATACATTACAGAAACACCATTATAATTTATGTCACAGCATGCGCTCAGATGTCATTTTCAAGATTTACAGATTGCAAATGCAAAGCAATATCACAATATTTAATATTTAAGTGAGGCCACAATTACTGTAATGACATTTCATTTGTGCAATCACCTCAAATGAACTATCTGGAGCAAAACTATTGTAAAGTTTCATTACCGGGCCATGCCCAGGAAGTAAACGTTTTCATTTGACTTTATTTGAGTATTTTTTAATTTTGTGGGAATAGGTTTTACTGATTTTCATTTTTTAAAATCTTTTTATTTCTAGTTTATCTTGCTTCATATTACTAATATTTTAAAAGTTAATACTTTTGTTTATTATTAGCCAGCAGGGCACAACAACAATGACAAAAGACATACCTAACTTAAAAACTTCACATCGCATTAATGATGCATCTTGTATTATCATGCAAATAGGAATACCTTAAACCCATGGCTATATTCACAAAGCACAACATTAGAAGGAAATATCAGATAACAAACAAACCAAAGCATCGCATGGCTGCAATGAAAAGAATGCTAAGATTTGCTTAAAATATTTTAAAATATTAAAAAATGCACAATTATAAGGCATGTTCCACAATGTCTCTTATTGGAGACTTTTTCATTTTCTGTTTTGCACCCATTGCTGGTACACTTAACTTGAATTTGTTATGGATAAAATTAGTTATAAAGGGATGACCAGTAAAAAGCTAATTAAACTTTAGTACATTTTTATTTATAGCACTTGTCACGCAAGCGCAAGTAGGAGACCGCGGACGGATCTTAAACCGCTTCGAAATACGTTCGGCGGCAGGGAGTGGCGGGGTACTAACCTTTCTCCTTTGTCTTCCAGAAAAAGAGACGCTCCGCCATCATAGCCTGCCCACAGTACGTCCACTTCCGCCCTTCCTCCGCCATCTTTCCTGACGTCAGCAGTCCCATCCTCCCTCACGGTTCCTTCCCAGCATTCCTCCACTTCCGGCCCCTCCTCTATAAAATGGCCGCCGACGCCTCTGAAAGGCGTCGCGCATATGAACTGTTTTGTTTATATTTTGACCTGTTCTTTTTTTGAAATATTGTGGATTGTCTGCAATATACGGGGCAGGGAAAACCCCAAACCTTTATATTGTCTATTGCTTCTTTTACACACTGTATATTCTAAACATGGAATCTTTAAAGAACATTTCTGGGACAGCTTACCTGTACGAAATGCCCTTTAATTTTGGCAACTATTAATTTAGGACTGGTCTAGTACAGGCTTATCAAACACGCGGCCCGCAACAGAAATTTGTGCGGCCTGCATGACAGATCCTAGTTAGCACTGAACTTATTGACTTTTCTTACTTCTGCCTTCTGACAAAAGCACGTTTTTCCATGGCATTAAGGTACCGAAAACACCATCTGCTAGTATAGCTAAAGGCCTTGGCCAAAGTTAATGAGCCACAACGTCACAAATTAAGTGCTAGGCTGCAGCAGGGGCGGCTTTAGGCATGTGCAAACTGTGCACCTGCACAGTGCAGCCACACCAATATATATTGAATATAAAACAGAAAGAGAAAATAACAACACAGCTGACGGCAATGTGGCCTAAAAACTTTGTGTTTCTTGTGAATTAGTATGCTGTATTTACAAATGTCGCTAGAGTTGGAGCAGTAAGCTATATGTAGTATTATAATGTTCTGCCATAATGAGAATATCATGGGCTGCCACTTGGTTTTTAAGTTACGGACATGCACATATAGAAGCGAGGCTATGCAGTGTCCGTAACGGACGTGGCCATCCGCCGTGCATAAGATACTATACTGACAATGGCGGATGAAGGGGCCACCAATTCTTTCCCTGCCCAGGGCCGCCACCAGCCAAGGGCCGCCCCTGCCAGGTTACACTGGGCTGCTGAGACTGGCCAATGGACAGAACTGACCACCACGAGTAGTAATAGCTCGCATATTTTCACGTTTTTTTGCTCTAGTTTTATGTAATTTTGTGCTAGTATTGTAACAAACAGTGCAGACTACAGCTGAAGATCAGAAGTGAATGCAAGAAGTTGTTTATTAACATATTTTTGTGATTTTGTGTTTGTAAAATTGGTTTAGGTCAGGTTGCTTTTTGCATATCGACTTATTTTACAATATAAACTTTGAAGTAAACTTAGTAAAGTAAAATTTGATTTTTGGAGGATTTGTTTTCCAACTTGAATTACTCAGCAATGAATTCAGTGAGCGTTTTCGTGATTTCAGTTCACACGAACAGGACTTTGTGCTGTTCTCTTACAACTTTGAGAATGCGCCTGAGAATATCCAAATGGAATTGATTGAACTGCAGTCAGATTCTATTCTGAAGGCAAAATACAAAGAAGTTGGTGTGCCAGGCTTGTATGCTTACCTGCCACCCTCGTATGTGCCGATCCATAAGTTGGCATTGAGAGTACTGTCTATGTTACCTTTGTGAGCAATTGTTTTCCTTAATGAAAGCTACCAAAACTCCATATCGCTCAAAACTTACTGTTGAGCACCTTTCATCCCTCATAAAAGTTGCAGCTGCACAAGATTTCAAGCCTGATATTGTCACACTGGTTACTAACAAGAGATGCCAAGTGATGCCAAGATCTCACACTGTAAGACTCCTATATAAGCAATGAATATAATATAATAATATAAGGACCTAGCTAAGAGGCTAAGACTCTAATTGTACGCTGTTGTATGGAGAGTGTAAGGAAATAAATTGCTTTACTTTAAACTTTAAGTGTTACATTTTTTAAAGTATTCAGTATTGGAAAGTAAGCTACAGTAACTTTGTACTGTATAATAGTATAATAGTATTTGTTACAGTGCGCCTGCTGGACGTAAGTATGGCAGTCGAGCGCCCACCAATGGTAGTGAGCTGATCTAGTAGGTCTATGGTCTAGTGACCCACGTCTGCTTACAAAGGAATCACGCTGCAGTTGTGACCCGCTGGGCTGGCTACTTTGAGCAGCTGTTTAAAGCTGAACCTCCGGCTATACACATTTTACATCACACATCGCTTATGTCTGGATCTATTGTTCTTGAGGCTGATCCTCTAATTAGCTGTGAACCACCCAGTCTCATTGAGATGGCACAGCTGGTGAACCAGCTGAGGGTAGGGAAAGCTGCAGGGATCCATGGTATTCAGGCTGGCATTGCAAGCTAACTTTGTTTCCATTGGGAACATGCACACTAAAAACTTAAATTTAATGGTAAAAACACTGTGAATGATGAAGGTACAAATACTTTTTTCTGAAAAAAGAAACATTGTGTTCAAATGAAAACCATAACTTATTATAAATATTATAATTTTTTGCAATTTTTGTAAAACTGACATGATTGAAATACTGATAATTTACGGTTATTTACATTAAATTTGGAATGATTTGTCACAGTGCATCCTTGAATATGGTGGGCACGTATTAGAAGTCGAATGTTCGCTAGTGTAACTTTTTATAAAATTTTTCACTACATGAGCTTTAGATGGTACCATGTAGAACATGTGGTGATCAATTAGATATCAGTATGTGTTTACTGTTTTAAAGTTCCTGCCATTTTGTATAATTTACTTGTGTTCAATTCCTTCTTTATTAAGAGCTCTAAGAGTTGTGATGTTTCACTAATATTTTCTCAATTTTAATAATAATCAAACATTTTAACACTCTTTTGTTCTCTTTATTTTTTGAAATTGTGGGAATGAGTCTGCAATTGTAAGGATGCTGCTTCATAATTAGCTTATATATATTTATAATATATTATTATTAGTGGTGGTTATGCCTTACTGTTGAAATCAGGTGTGTTAGTTTTTTTTTTACTTTAGGGAAATAATTTAAAATGGCATTTAGTTTACTCCATTAACACTACAATCCTTGAAGCCTACGAAAAATTAATAATGCCAACTTAAATTCCTTTGCACCTCTCCATTAGCACCTTTTGTTTTGTAACTGTGTAGATCAGCACAAGCAGCAAGCAGCCTGCTGTCCCATCCCCACCACCTCCGTAGTTAATGGGCAAAAAGTTCTCCGAGCTTGTCTTGTTTATTTGGGCGTGAGTTGCCTGGAGTTGTAGAGGGTAAATACAGTTATATAGTGTTATTTGGAACACATGCATTTCATGTATGTCCTGTGTCTACAATGATCTATGTAAATGTTGGATGACAGGAAATGCGAGAAATGCAAAAATGTTGAACACATAGCTAAAACAAATTTTTTGCATGTTATAGCACTAAAGACAAAATTTTGACATAAAGTGTATAATGTGTGAAGACTGAAGTCCAAATATCAAATAAAGACTTCCACAAAAGGTACAGGCATAACAAAACAAGTACGCTTTTATTCAAAAATATAACTGATGAAAAAGAAATCAGGTTAGGGTACAACGCTGACATGACTGCTTGGGTGGTGCAGTGGTAATAGGTGTTGACTCATAATTAAGAGGTAGTGGAAGGCCGCTAACCAGAATTACCATTTTGAGTAGTGAGCTGCACTTATTGTTATTATTACATAATAAAAGCATACATCTGATTTGAGTCTGTAACAGCGGGTGTAAATTTATGGTACTTGTAAAGGTTAACGTTTTTTTTCTTCTTCAATTTTATTCTCTCAGTCATGTTCATGCTCCAACCGATCTGACACTGCAGTTTTCAAATAAAGATGTGCTATAACAGAGATGAGCTCAGATGAGGACGAGGGTTCTACAGCGAAGGAAGAGAACAGAAGCCCTCCCCACAAGAAACATCCACTCAGACATAAGAACAATGCAGCTGCATCAGGCATAAAGGTGAAATATGGCACCGTTTGGATGCAGCAAGTGGTCAGGCATCATCCTGCCAGTGGATATTATTGGTCAATCTGCCACGCATGTCCTTCAATGATACAGGAGGGCATGTTGACCTCGCCAAGGTATCGTGCAAAGTTCTGTTTGTGATTATGTTTTGTAATGGTCTTTATATAAAAAACATCTATATGTTACTTATATAAAAGTCACATGGAATATTATTTACCTTGATTTATTTACTTACTTCCCTACAGCCTAAAGTCACAAGTAGACTGAAGAGCTTTCGGTGTTTAATCGAAGGGGGTATGCTGACAAACTATATGTGTAATGCCACTCCTTATTCAGGAAAAGATCCCAGCTGTCTCACTGGAGAAAGACTTTCCGAGACTAAAGTCATAAAGCTTATGGAGGCGTTTCTAGACAAAGGGAGAACTGTAACAACAGTTGCGTAAAGTGCAACAGGAGCTTCCACCTGCAGCAACTCACTCGCATACTGAAGTAGCAATAGGTAGAAAAGTTTAATGTTTAAAATCAATGTACTTAGTAAACCAAGTCTTTTGTCAGAAGCAAGAAGAACATTTTTAATTGATAAGCATGATTGCTGTTGTTCTTGGTGGAAAAGATTTTGGCACATCAAACTCTACAAAGATATCACAAACTGTCTAGTTAGAAAATGTACACATGGAGGTGCTGTAGTGTGTCTTTAGAAAACTGTGAAAGGGTATGTATCCTACTGCAGAGAACATCAAAACAAACCACTCTGCATGTTCACATGCATGGAAACAGGTTGCAAATACATTTTTTTAACATACTCAATGTTCAATTCTCACTTTCAGCAACAGTACAACAACCCCACTTGTAAAACAGATGATTACAAGACTACCTTTGTACTTCTTTATTTGAAAATGATTTTCAAAATTTGCATGATCTTTTCGTCATTTAAAAGAATATTTTTTCGTAAAGTCCCTAGCTGTTTAAGAGGCTGTAATTGAGGGTTTAGTATTAAATCATCATTTAATAGATTGTTACACATGCACATCAGAAAAACACCTTCTGGGCTTATCCAAAGTATGTGACAATGTTGTCTTGTTTCTCCTCTATAGCAGCAGGAAGATGTCCCTTGAGGAAAATTAACCCTGCCCCTTCCGTTTGGAGGACTGTAAGTATCTATCGCCCTGAATGTCAGTGTCTCATTCGGACCCAGACTTACCAGAGAACAGAGCTCCTACTGATTGAGTCACCACCTTTACAGAAGCCAATTATGCTATTTATGTTATTTCACTTTTGCGGTCTCATGTTCCTGTTTTGTTCAAAGATTTACTTTGCAAATAAAAGGGGCATCCTTACTTGCATCCCAACACTTCTTGGGACTCACCTTGTGTTCCATCAGCCCATGAACAAGATGACTCCAGAAAGCATAGAGACTGGTCAGTAAATACTTTGGTAGATGCATATCAGAGTATGAATTAGTCCACAATTACTTTAAATCAGAGGATAATCCTTCTACATCATGCACATACCCTACTGAGTCAGTCACTGAAGATGATCTAGGAATATCATATAATTTCAGTGATTTGTGACTTAGAAATGTCTGTCTTACTTAAATTAAATTGAAAGGGCAAATTTGTTTTACCATCCCCTATTCAGAATGTAGTGTAGGAGATGCAAAATATACATCAATTTGGCCAGATATATGTGAGAAACTGAACTGAGTTGTTTGCTAAAAAATGAACTGTCATTGTTAGATGAAGATATCATCAAGATCTAACACAATAACAGCATATGATCTTTTCTACATGCCATTTTAGTCCAAATGAGGGCTAATTATTCAAGAATTAAAAGTCTGTTTAATTATGTAAAGCCTCTTTGCATATATCTTGGCAGAGATGAAAACAGACAAGATAGATTTGTGCATTATATACCTATAAATTAAAACTTTGATAACAGTTGCAGAAGTGTGGCAGAAATAGATGGCTTTTAAGCAATTTCCACCATATCTTAACATTATTTTATACCAGGATACATTTAAAGTTGTTATGCCTTTTAAATCTGCAAAAAAAAAACACAAAATGTGTTAGTTATCTACTTTTCCCTTGCTAATTTTTCACCAGAAATGTAGTCAAGTGCAGCTCAGTTGTAAAGAGGACTTTATGGAGTTTAGCCATGACAAAGTTATCTCAGAATTGCTGTTTGAAAAATTTAGAAGGTGATGTAATTATTCTTTCTGAAGATAGATGTATAAAAGGGACACTCTATTGTATCACTGGTGATAATTTAGGTTTTCACTGTTTTGTGTGCATCACTGAAAATTTTACTTGATTTGACAATGACGCTACACTAGCTTAACCTGACACAGACAGATGCAGGAGACACACTTATAAAAACACAAATGGTTATTATTTTTCTTCGCTTGTGTGGAATGTCTTCCCCATTCCCACGAACCCACAACACAGTCCCACAAGCACAGTACCACATCATTTTTCTTCACTTTCTCTTTTCTCCACCAATCCTCTCTAGCAAGCTTCGTCTCCCATCTCCCGACCCTGGCTACCGGATTTGTGGCTGCTGGCTCCTTTATATAGCCCACCCAGAAGTGCTCCAGGTGTTTGATGACCTATTTCCAGCTGCACTTCCGGGTGTGGCGAAAGAACCACCCACATGGGCTCAAGAACAACTGCAACACCCTCTGGCAGCATCCCTGGATCCCAACAGGGTTGTAGAGAACTCCATTTTCCATGGAGCCCTGCGGGAATCTAAGGCAACACTGCCACCCATGAGGGTTGCCATCTAGCATCCCGGGGCAGGTACTGTTCTGTCCATGCTTGTTCCCCCGGACCATACAAAGAAGAGGTGCCCTGGCCATTGCTCACAATACTTTTGCATGTACTGGCTAGGGATAAGCAAACCCTGCCGAGTTTGTTTCACAGTGGGTTCAGTAAAATCACAGAACATTAGAACAGTCTAAACGAGAACAAACCATTCTGGCCAGCAAAGCTCATCATTCCTATCAACTTCTTTCTAATACTTCTAAAATAACATTGTGATATGGGTGGCACGGTGGCGAAGTGGTAGCACTGCTGCCTCGCAGTTAGGAGACCCAGGTTTGCTTCCTGGGTCCTCCTTGCGTGGAGTTTGCATGTTCTCCCCGTGTCTGTGTGGGTTTCCTCCCATGGTCCAAAGACATGCAGGGTAGGTGGATTGGTGATTCTAAATTGGCCCTAGTGTGTGCTTGGTGTGTGTTTGTGTGTGTCCTGCGGTGGGCTGGCACCCTGCCCGGGATTGGTACGTGCCCTGTGTTGGCTGGGATTGGGTCCAGCAGACCCCCGTGACCCTGTGTTCGGATTCAGCGTGTTGGAGAATGAATGGATGGATAATATTGTGATGGTGCGGGTTAGCTAAATGCTCCCAGTCAAGTTCAGGAGCTTCTTGACTCTGAACCATCAATAGTCATAAGTGTTTTTGTTAAAAATCATCCAGTACAAACCGAACAGTGTCCAAATAGTGTGGTGTAGTCTTCGTAATAAATAACCCAATAAAACAACAGTGCAAATCTATGGAGGTTGAAATCAATCCATAAATAATCCAATAAAATGTGGTTAAAATTCCAATGCAGGAAGCTTCTCTTAAAAACCCAGTCACGGGGGAAACTGTTTAGAACTGACGTCTCCTTTGCGTAATGCACATGGGGCCTCGCAGGATAGGAGACGCTCAACTGACAGGCAAAGCCAACCTTCATTTATAGACCCGAGTCCCTGCTTTGCATAGCTCTGCAGCTGGGCTCCCAATCCAATCCTCATCTCACTCCATCCATCTCCCATTGGCTCTCCCTGGATTTACGTGGGAGCAAGCTCTGGGCTACTCAAGGTACATCAGTCACAACTTCATTGCTGGCTGGAAAGGAAAGTGAGCAAATGAAAGACAGCCTCAACAAGGCTGAATATGGTGAGGAAGGACAGGGATGAAGTCTACAGGTACATGTGGTGTCTGTGTGGTAATAACGCTCTCATCTGCTAAGCAGTGAAGCAGGTGTAAGAAGGAGCAGCTCAGATCCAACCTGAGGCTACCTCATGTCATTGTTTGAAATCGGGCTCTGGGCCCAGCTGAAAAATCTTTTTTGCTTCCCATGTACCTGTGCAGATGCTTCACACATTTTTCTTCTATCAAGATGAAAGAAATATAAACAGTTATACAGTAGACCCCCGCAAAGACGCGGTACAGGGTTTGTGGACTCAGCACCATACGCTACATAAAGAAGAATGAAGCAGCTACATACCGTGATCTGTAAGTTTCTGTGAAGAATGAAGCAGCAATCAGGATATCTGCCTTGGCATTGTAGATATCTGTAAGTTTCTGTGATACCAGCAGTTCACTAAGAACAATGTAGAAGCGAAGAACGCCTAGGACCATCAACAGCACTGGAGCCTGAAGATTTTCAAGCCAGTAAGGGACGGTTTGATCGTTTTCATCATCATCAATATCATTCATCATTGGTGAGTACCCGTACATTTTACTGTATTTTAATTAAATTAAATTATTATGTATTTACTCTACTTATAACAAAGAAAACGACAGCGCATTCCAAAGAAAACACGCTTGCATGATTTACAGTACGTATAGTAGTAACATCAGTGTTTTACATTCTAGCACTGCAGAAGGCATAGCAGTACAGTACTGTACAGTATACGAGTTTACCTTTACATTCTGTTTTTAGGTAATGTATTAAGGTAATTTTTTAGGTAATGTATTAATGTATTAAGCTGAGTTTGCAATGAAATTAAAGT
>NW_024378446.1:0-5433 GCF_016835505.1 Polypterus senegalus
GGTCCAAGTAATGAGCTACATTAGTATGGGCTGCCAGCATTCTTTATGTAAGCACCCCTGTTGCTTTCAAATTAAATAGAGTTGGCGATTAAAGTCAACTGATGACAACATCATACAGACCACAAGACAATGACATTGTGAGTCTTATTGTTTAATTATTTTGTTGTGTTTTTTAATTGTTTTCTCAAACAAATAAAAACATTATTTTCCTCCAGGCACGCTGGGTATTTCACTAGTGCACTTATATAGTGTCACACACATGACACATCAAATAGTGTTATTAGTCAGCCAGACCAGGGGTTGATGGTCTCGCATGATCATCTCTCATCTTGTTCCTCTGCAGTTTAGCCAAATACTGTGCCTCTCAATGACATTACCACCGGTCCACCCACTGTTGACATCACTTCCGGCAAACCCTGACAACGCTATTTCCAGTACTCGGAATCCACCTTCCTGCCACATCAGTTACGTTTCTGGCTGCCTTGACTCCACCTCCTCCTCCTATCCACCATATGTATAGCTCAGACTCAATCTGTTAGCCAGTTCATTTGTGAACTCTGCTTCTGTAAAGTCATGCTTCTTTTCTTTTGCTGATTTTTCAGTATATGGGGTGGCCATCCCCAAACCTTTTTCTCTCCCCTGCCTAATTTTTTACTTCATTGGGTAGATTATCACGTCAGTTGTACATCAGGAAATACATGTGCTATATGGAAAAGACTTTGATGTTTAACACTGATATATAAAATACTATGAGATGGCAATTATAAAGCACAAAGGATTAAAACATAGAAACCGTGATTTTGTGATATCTTAAAGAAACTGAAAGGATTTGTATATAGTAATCCCTCGCTATATCGCACTTTGACTTTGGTGGTTTCACTCTATCGCGAATTTTATATGTAAGCATATCTAAATATATAACACGGATTTTTCACTGCTTTTCGGGTTCCTGCGGACAATGGGTCTTTTTACTTCTGGTACATGATTCCTCAGTTGGTTTGCCCAGTTGATGTCATACAAGTGACGCTGTGTTAACCAGGAAGTCTTGTCTCGCAAATTCAGCATCAATGTGTTTTACTGTGTAAAGAGTTAACTTTTGTGCTCTTTTGTGTTTATCTTTGTGCATAGTCAAAGCCCTTTGTTATGGCTCCAAAACGATTTGCTCCTGCTACTGCTTCAGGGGCTGTGCCCAAGCACCAACGGAAGTTGCTAATGATTGCCAAAAAGGTAAAAGTTTTGGATATGTTGAAGGAAGGGAACACCTACACCGCTGTAGGACGCCATTACGGCATCAATGAGTCTACGATTCTATTTATTTAAAAGGAGGAAAAGAATATAAGATCTACGGCCTCATTGTGTCCTTTAACCAGAGCACAAAACAAGTTGTAAGAGGGCGTAATAAGGTGGTAGTCGGATGGAATCTGCTTTAGGGATTTGGATTCAAGACTGCGGAAGAAGAACAATGGCGGTGCTACAGTCACCTGAAAAGGCTCCTTTAGAAAAGCTGTAATGCTCACCTTTGTTGTGCAGTAAAACTAAACTCATCGTTATCGGATAAGTGATCGTGTCATTGCTGGTGAGTAACCAGAATTAATTTTCTACATACAGAACTTAGTACATGTATGTAGCTTTAATGTCACTGTACACACAATTTACTGTATACAATTTTTCTTGCATTGTATGTATTTATTGCTGGTGGCCTGTCTATAGTAATGGCTGTAACATATGTAATATCTGAGACAGCTGATATCTTTAAAATAATATTTAGGTTTTACTGTATATAAACATCGTGTTTACATACATAATTTCAAAGAATCTTACCTAATATCTAAGAGAATACAAAGGGTTTATGCTGTATAACCGTGCGGGAAATGTTTATAAGAGTGTGAGAGAGTTTATAAGGGCTTAAAATATATAAAAATAACCATATGGACATATGGTTTTACTTCTAGATTTTCACCTTTCGCGGGTGGTTGTGGAGCAACCATGCGATCAAGGAAGGATAACTGTATTCACAAGATAAGCTTCAGATTTTTAATTTAAAAGGTTTGGCTTAGGAGAACATACATGAATACACCAATAAGTTAATTAAAACTGATAGCACAAAGACAAATGAAATATGTAGCATCCCGATACAGTTTAAGAAATATGTATTAAGTAACTGATGTACTATATATATTGTTGTTTAGTGTGCTGTGATACTAAACGAGCATTTGTACTCATCTGGTTTTAAATGTAAAGCCTTACAACATTAGTTTACCTAGAGGTTATTCAAGATATACGAGATTGGGAATTAGGGTTTAGGATTGCCATCAAAATTGTTGTGTATTTTGACTGATGAAACACTTTTTTCCGATATGCATTTGCTCTATCCTTTCACCCTTCTTAACTGTATTAGCATAACAGACAGACAGCCTCTCCAGCCCAGTGGTGTTTTATCAGCAAAAAACAGGCGTCTTCTGTAGTGAATTGAGTGACTGTACCAATGACTCTTGGTTTGCTGTACATACCTAATAATATAGCTAGTGAAGAAAAAAGTTCCAGAGTGGGAGAACTGCAGTATAAAGAAGATTCTATAAAAATACAAGTACAGCTAAGTGCATTACATAGTTGTGCAGACAGCAGTAAAAGGAGGCAAAGTGTTTATGGACTTGTACGACAAACAGACTTTGCAATTCCACCAAGGTGAAAAATGAAACAGCAGCTGTCGGAAGCAAGGACTCTCCTGGTTGACTGCCACAGACGTTTCTCTGTTTATTGAACAAGTCGACATGTATGCATCTTATGACTCTGTAATGCCAAACAGACTGTTCAGTCCCAGCCATATTATTTAATGAGTAATCTGCTTTACAGAGATCTACAATATTACAGACAAGGGATGTATACTAAGTAATGCAAAAACTATATTACATGTATTAAAAGAGGGACTCAAGGGTACATGGTCACAAATTGTTCAAAGCAAATTATATTGAACTGTTCAAGAACGGGGAATAGAAATTCCTAAGGAGTAGCTGAGGAGGACAGAAAATATTTTGAGTTTTTTTACAATCTGAAAATTATGCAGTAATACCAGTAAAGACTGATTTTAATTTTCATTGGTATAGAGGTTTAGAAGAAATTTGTTTGATCATAGCAAAGGATGTGGAAATACTACAGTGACAGATGCCTTGTGTTACAACTAATAAGAAGAGATCATTAGGCAAAGGCTGGGCACATTAATACCTCATCCATTTTTACACACCTTAGCTGGAGACTGTTATTGGTGCCAAACAGGAGTACATTATAGTGCTTTTAGACAGATATTACATCTGTATGTGCCATGACTAATGTAACATGGGGTGATGGTATCCACTCTGTAAGGGTAACCATTGAAAGACACAAAATTGATAAAGAAAAATGAATTACCCCTGCAGCAGACGTTTTTCCATTTTATTTGTTTTTGAAATATATTGTATTTATTCTGGTCCTGAAAATATTTATCATTTCTAGCTACAATGTTTTTACTTTCAGTTTTGTTTTTGTTTTCTTTTTGTTTGTAGAGGTTACCTCACACAATTAATGCCTGTTTTCTGTAAATACAGGTATTTGCTCTTGTGTGTATTGATAATTTTAATAATGATTATTTACCTTGCATGTCTTTCCTGAAGAATGTATAGCCACCAATATTAAATTCTTCTCCAATAGTTTCATTAAGTCATGATTTTGTAATTTGTACAACAGTATAACCTTGGTCAACATGTACTCGTAGAATTAAACATTTTTAATTTATTTTTTTTAAATTTTCTTAATTTTTTTAGGTGGAATGTTATATATTACATTTTCAGCAACATTTTCATATAGTTGGGTTGGTCTGCCTAGTATATCTTCATTTTCCCCACAGCCTAGTATTAATGTTTATGCTCTTTTTAGCTTCTACAATATTGTCCCTTTCTCTTGTAGATGCCATCTATAGTCATCTATAAAGGAAAGCATTTCTAGATCAAGGCTTTGCAAAAGGCGTTTCTAACCATTTTTCACACAATATGTGCATTATACCTAAATATTACATTTTGATTATTTAGTTTTTCCTCACAAAAAACAGCCGATTTTGTTTTGGCCTTAGTCTGTTTTAAAAAGAAGAAAGTGTGACACAGGATTGATTGATATGTCAACTGCAAATGTGTCCCTGTTGACAATTTCCAGATAAAACAGTGCGAAATATTAATAAATAATAGGCACAACTGGAAAAAACACAATACATAACTTTTATTTAGGCACTGAATATGAAATAATCTAAATGTACAGAACAAAAAGGTGACTTAGCAATCACCAAGAAAGTAAGCAAGTGACAAAGAAAATTATGACAAAGAAGTTTACTTACTTGCATATTTCACAAGTTCAGATTCATCTACTGACCAGAAGCAGTAGTCAAATGTAAACACCTAGAAAAAAAGAGTTCAGAAAAATAAGGATAAAATTCACTTTTAATTTAAGAAATATAATCATAGATGGTCTCCTCTTGAAGAAAATAACTCTGTAGTCCTTGAGATATTTTTTTTAACAAATTTGTCCATCTGCTGAGACTATATGTTAAATGGTGTCTTCCACAAATGTACAAAAAATACATAAGAAGTTTGATATAACATGATGTAATGGGTAAATCTAATAAAAAAATATAGGGTTATTCTAAGATATGTTGTGATGTGAGTACAGCAATAAATAAGACAAACAGCAAGACAGAAGAATATTAAGCATACACAGAAGTAGAATGTTCTAATAAAAGACTAGGTTATTAATAAACTGCTTCAGTAAAAGCAAATGCCACATTTCAATTAGCTGGGAACATAAAATAATACACGTAGTAGAAATTTTCACAGCAACACATTCTACAGTTTTCTTTTTGTTTTACTATGTGCGTAGTTTTTGACTTTGCACTGTTTCATTCCACTGATAGTGAGAATGACCCACAGAAATGCTGTGGCATTAGCAGCATTTCAATGTTTCTCTCCAATTCTGGATAAATCCAGTTGAGCATTTAAATTGTATAAAGCAAAAGAACACTTTTCAATCAGCTGGAAGTATTAAATATTATGTTAGGTCAAAAGGATATTTTGCCATATACAGTAAAAGTTTACAAAATTACAGCATTACTACAAATTCCACAGATTGTGTGCTGCAGGATAATTAACAGGCTATGTGATGGATTGAATATAATACTGTTTGCTTCGAGTCCGCTATCATTTTTGCGGATCATGCACTTAAAACGGGTGCACTACATTCACTTTTGTTTTGAGGTTTGTATGTTTTCACTACCACTGCATCTTATTATGTCTCCTTGACCATCTTTTGTGTTCTTTCACAGTGGTCTGCAATCCTGTCGCATTTGTTTAGAAAATATCAGTTTGAGCATAACATGCAAAGATAGTTCTTGAAGTCTAATTTAATAACTCATAC
>NW_024378447.1:0-13808 GCF_016835505.1 Polypterus senegalus
GCTTCGGCGTTCGGGGATTCTGGGCGGGACGGTGCAGTACTTGGCATGTCGATTGGCAGGCCCGGACATGTCTGGGCTTGTGCTAGAAAAAGGGCAGGGGCGAGGCAGGCGCCGGGCATGTCTGAGCTTGTAGGACATGCCCGGCATTCTGAGCTTGTCGAGGTAAAGGCTGTAACATGCCGGGCTTGTCTTTCGAGGGGCGGTGGTGAGTTCAATCAGGGAGACATCCATCAACGGCCCTTGAAAGTTTATTTCACCAGCAGATGCGAGCGAGTTTAAACAGCAGTTAGAAATCCATAAAAGCGGACCGTTGACAGTTTATTTCACCCAGCAGGTGCGGGGCAGGTTCAACCAGGGCAGACATCCATCAACGGACACTTGACAGTTTGTTTGACCAATCAGGGGCAAGGGGGTTCAAGGAGGAGTCTGGGGACAAGGGTCCTGAAAAATCAGGTGCGGGGAAATTTCCCGGCGTGGCGTCATCAGGAAGGGCGGGGCAGAACTTACGGTCTTGCGTCATCGGGCTGGGATTTCCCGGTATGGCGCCATAGGGGGTGGGGTTTTAAAGTCATTAATCATTATGATTGACAGCTCTAATTGTGATTTTGACAGTATGTGACCGTCTATAACTACTCACATGTGATACAAGTGATTTAAAAACACAGAAGTTAAGTATCATTGACACTCAGCTTTAGTTTACCCAATGCATTTCAAAGGGGAAAACAAGTGAATTTGGGCTATTGAAGTGCACTTTGAAAAACACCTAGGAAACCATCAAAACAGTTCTTACCCATTAGGAACTGAGGACTTCATCATTTAGAACTGTTGTTACAACAATATTATGATCGTGTACTGAGTTTTACTTAAGCGTAACTTGATTTCACAATAGTGCATTTCAAGCTGAAAAGCACTTTCAATATATAAGAAGTTTTACAGCTTGTTTAGCACAAGATAACGGTTCAAAACAGTACATTTCTTTAGAAGCCTCCATTTCAAATCTGATACAAGTGGTTTAAATACATAGAAGTTAGGGATCAATGAGTAAGACTCTGCTTAAGTTTAGCTCCAATGTGTTTCCATTGAGAAAACAAGTGAATTTGAGATATTGAAGTCCACTTTGAAAAACACTTAGGAAACCATCCAAACAGTTCGTACCCATTAGGGAACTGAGTATTTCATCATTTAGAACTTTTGTTACAATGGTATTATGAACGTGTACTGAGATATATTTGAAGGTAACTTGATTTCACAATAGCGCGTTTTAAGCGCTTAAAAGCACTTTCAGAATATAATAAGTTACACAGCTTGTTTAGCACAATGAAACTGTTTAAAACAGTGCATTTCTGTTAGAATCCTCCATTTCACATGAGATACAAGTGGTTTAAACACATAGAAGTTAACGGTCATTGAGTCACACTCAGCTTTAGTTTTTCCCAATGCGTTCCAAATGGAAAAACAAGTGAATTTCAGAAATTGAAGTGCACTTTGAAAAACACCAGAAACCATCCAAACAGTTCTTTCCCATTTGGGAACTGAGGATTTCATCATTTAGAACTGTTGCTACAACAGTTTATGACGGTGTACTGTTATAGTTGAAAGTAACTTGAAATCACAAAAGCGCCATTCAAGCGCTGAAAAGAACTTTAAGTATATGAGAAGTGTTACAACATGTTTAGCACACGGTAACTGTTCAAAACAGTATATTTCTGTTAGAATTCTCCATTTCACATGAGATACAAGTGGTTTAAATACGTAGAAGTTAACGATCATTGAGTAACAGTTTAGCAAAAGCATTTCAAAGGGAAAACAAGTGAATTTGGCATATTGAAGTGCACTTTGAAAACACTTAGGAAACCATCCAAAGAGTTCTTTTCCCATTAGGGAACTGAGGATTTCATCATTTAGAACTGCTGTTACAACAGTATTAGTGACCGTGTACTGAGTTATAGTTGAAGGTAAGTTGATTTCACAATATGGCGTTTCAAACGCTGAAAGTACTTTCAGTAAGTACGAAGTTTTTCAGCTTGTTTAGCACAAGGAAACTGTTCAATACAGTACATTTCTGTTCGAATCCTCTACCTTTAACTATAACTCAGTACAAGGCCATAATACTGTTGTAACTAACAGTTTTAAATCATGAAAATCTCAGTTCCTACTAGGTAAAAACTGTTTGGATGGTTTCCTAAGTGCTTTGAAAGTGCACTTCAACATCTCAAATTCTCTTGTTTTCCCTTTGAAATTACATCTTGCCTGAAGAAGGGGCCTGGTTGACTCGAAAGCTTGCATATTGTAATCTTTTTAGTTAGCCAATAAAGGTGTCATTTTGCTGGCTCCCCTTTGAAATTGAAATTCTAAACTGAAGCTGAGTGTTACTCAATAATCCCTGACTTCAATGTGTTTAAACCACTTGTATCACATGTGAAATGGAGGATTCTAAAGAAAAGTACTGTTTTGAAAGTTTCCTTGTGCTAAACAAGATTCAAAACTTGTTATATACTGAAAGTGCTTATCAGTACTTGAATGGCACTATTGTGAATTCAAGTTACCTTCAACTATAACTCAGTACACCGCATATTACTGTTGTAGCAACAGTTCTACAAATGATGAAATCCTCAGTTCCCTAATGGGTAACAACTGTTTTGATGGTTTCTAAGTGCTTTTCAAAGGCACTTCAATATCTTAAATTCACTTGTTATCCCCTTTGAAATGCATTGACTAAAGTAAAGTTTAGTGTTACTCAATAATCACAAACATCTATGTGTTTAAACAACTTGTATCACATGTGAAATGGAGGATTCTAACAGAAATGTACTGTTTTGAACAGTTTCCTTGTGCTAAACAAACCGTTAAACTTGTTACATACTGAAAGTGCTTTTCAGAGCTTGAAACGCTATTGTGGAATTAAGTTACCTTCAACTATAACTCAATACACGGTCATAATAGTGTTGTAACAACAGTTCTAAATGATGACATCCTTAGTTCCCTAATGGGTAAAAAACTGTTTCGATGGTTTCCTAAGTGTTTTGGAAGTGCACTTCAATATGTCAAATTCACTTGTTTCCCCATTGAAACTCATTTGGGCTAAACTGAAGCTGAGTGTTACTAAATGATCCTTAATTTCTATGTGTTGGAGGGACAGCTGGAGGGCTGATCGCACCCCAAATAGAGACAGACGCCCCTGGGACAACCACAAACCCTGAAACACTGACTACACATTGCTCTTTATCCTTGCACTATAACGCGTAATACAAGCCTCGCGGGTACTCCACCGACTTATAAGCCTTGCGCAGCCTGTCAGTTTTGGAATTGATTGTTTGCTTTTATCTCTCTCTGCTCCTAGGGAACTGTTATATCTGACTTGTCATGGAGCACGTTTAAGCTCATGTGTTTGCGGTGTCTGAATAAAAATCCTACTTTTTCTACGACCTTCTGTGTCTCTGTGCAAATCTGTGACCCAAGCGTGACAGTGTTTAAACCACTTGTATCACATGCACTGTAAAAAATGACAGTAAAAATACAGTAAATTATCGTATATTTTTCACAGTAATAAACCGTAGTACAATAATAAAAATGTATTTAAACAGAAAATGTATGTATATTTACATTTAAGTAGTGTTTTAGCGGCCATTGTCAATTAGTTGTTTGAATGTGTAAGAATATTTTTAGGTAACTGTTGTATTGCCATTAATTCACATTAATTTTGTATTAAAATACTGAATGTTTGTTATAATACTGTATGTACTATTAAAGTTTTAATGTGGTTTTTAAAAATTCAAATCCTTTTATTTTTTTGAGGCTGTTTTTTTTTTTTTTTTTAAAAAATCCTAAATGTTAAGTTTTTTTTTTTTAAAAAAATTTTAAATTTTTAAATTTTTACTTTTTTTTTAAAACAATTTTAAAAAAATATTGTTACCCAAAATGTTTAATCTTTTTTTGGGGGAATTGTTTTCTATAAAATGAACATGCACCTTTATTTTTTTAATTTATTTTTTTTTTTTTTTTTTTTAAGCTTTAATGTTTTTTTGTGTTTGGGTGGTTTTCTTTGCTTCACACATTTTTTTTTTTAGTGTGAAAAAAAGTGGTCTTTTATTAAACAAGATGACATTTTGTATATACATGTATTTTAATATAAAATTCAATTTGTATTGTTCAACAAAGGGGCAAAATTTTCAGCTGTATAATAGGGTAAATTCCAAATAAACCCCAATTTCAATTTATGTATGTTGACATTTATCTGATTTGCTGGCATTTGCAAAATTTCCCCCAAATGCGAATTTAAAAAAAATTTAAAGTTTTATTCGTCACATTGCTATTTGATTCCAAAATTAAAACGTTTTTTTCATTTATTACAGAAACCGCAAGTCAAAAGTCACAGTATAAATTCACAGTTACACTTTGCAGTTTGCCCCGGGGCATTGAATTATTTTCCCCCGCGTTCAGAGAGATGTTTTAATACCCCCCTTTTATAATTGACCCCTTCGACACACAGTGGCTACCTGATGGATTGACCGGTTTGTCTTTTTCCCGTGACCTCCTTTATTTTTAAGTGGTTGTTTGGGTATTTCGTTAAAAGTTTTAAGAGTTGGCGTTACAAAAAAGTTAAAAAAATTGTTTAAAATGGGGACAGTTTAAATTACTTGACCTTTGGGGGGCAATTAAAATTTACTTTTTTGCTGAAATAAAAAAGCCCCCTTTTGTCTGTTTTTTCTTTTGTTGAAATGCAAAGATGCCTTTAGTTTATTTAGCTCTCTTAAAACGATGTAACATATTCTTTTTAAAAGAACATAGAAAAAGGCATTTTATATTGTCTTTGGGATTTTTTTTGTTAAAAAATTGTAATATGGTTATATAAACATTTATGTGAAGCTAAATTGGTTACGACGTTTACTGCCCTTGTGTTATAAAGTTTTCAGACCCAAAAACAGAAAAAAAAGGCCCTTTTGGGGGGGCACTTGGGGTTTTTCCAAATAAAACAAAAAAGGGCGTTTTTTTTACTGGTAACAGTAAATGTGTCAATCCATTTTTTGTTTTTTCAGTGCTTTGTGGAAAAAAAATTTCCCTTTGCTTATAAAACGTTTCAATTAGTCTCTTTTTTTAAATTTTTGGAAATTTTAAATTTTGAAAGATTTCCCCAATTCCCCAATATGAGCCATTGTATGCTTCAAAAAAGTGAAGCAATGCAATTTTTCATAGGCTTTGCATTTTTAAACATGAATTTAGAAATACAAAAGTCATGCCCCAGAAAATCAAACTACACACCCCCAAATTCCCCGGATCTGGGTCATTTGTTCACTTCACTGTTGTGAAAAAAGCAATGAAAAGATAAAAAAAGGCCCTTTTCCCATCTTAGGTTCAATGCCAGGAGTGAAACTGTGACCCCCCTTTTACAAAGGCCCAAAAAGAGTTTAAGAATAAGTTTTCATTCACTGCACTTTCCCCAAGAAATCACAAGTCTAATTCTAGGAATAGTTATTGTACCTCCCAAAGTTCTTCCATATGGTATGAAAGCGGCTTGACAGAAAACCCCCACAGAGGATGAAAAGGTGATGGTGGGAAAATCTAGAAAGTTTACTTAAGGAACCTGGCCATGTTTTATTTAAAATTACATATCTGTAAATAGTTGTTAAAATTTTTGGTCCATCTTCCACAGTCAGAGAATTGGGAAAGAGATGGAAGACAAATGCCATGTTCTGAAATATATAAAACAACAGCAATTTGGAATTGAAGAGAAGTTATCAGTGTTGCATGAAATGTTTTACCATTAGAATATACTTCCAAATTGTGACAATTGTATTTTCTGCCTAAATGCAACATTTTTAAAGAAGTGTACAAAAAAAAATTTTTTTATCAATCATATTTTAATTACAAAAAACCTGAGACTGTTTATCTTGGCACTGATAAAACCGAAACAAAGATATTTTGTATGTCCCTAAAGAAATTATTAGGTTTTTAAGCAAAAAAGATTACAAAAAAAATTACAGGGAAAAGTTTTTGGAACCACGGTCCAGTATTTTTTCTGACATACCCCAGGGCCCTGTTCAGGTAAAATTTCTGTTCAGAGTCTACCTCTCAAACAGCTAGTTGTTTTCAAGATGATTTGAGATTGTCAATCCTTTTGGGTTTTTAGCAAAGGGTATAAAGTCCTGGTGTTTTATTTGACTTTGGGTATTTTCAACCTATCATCGTTATGAAACATGCAGGTGATGGGCCCCAAAGGAGAAAGTTTTAAAAAATTTTTGGCCAGAAAAAAGGTTTTCTCAAAATTAGTGGGAGGACATTAAGAACTTGGGGGGTAGGGTTGGGAAAATTTTTGATTGCTTGTTAAAGGGCAGTCTGTTTTGCATTGTTTGAAAATTTTGGGATCTAACAGCATTGAGGTTTTACTGAAAATTTCAATGCAGTGAGTTTTTTTGTAGGTACCTTGTAAAAAAAAATATTTGGAGATGATTGTGCTAGGGCCTTTTCCCGGGGAAAAACACAATGTAGAAGTTAAATGATGAGAACTCTGAGATTTAAGTTAAGGAATTAAGTTTAACCATTTTTTAAAGGGCTACATTTTTCATGTTTCAACCTGCTACCCCCATGCTTGGGGCATGATCTTTTCAAGGTGTAGTGTCCAGTGATTTGGTTTTGTGTCTGAAGTACTTTGACATTTTAAAAAAAATGGTTTTCTGCCATTATTTAAACATTTTGTTTTAAATTTTTAAAAATTTGGCCCAAATTACACATGGACAATGAGATAGTGAGTAAACTTTCCTATTTTAAGAGGGGGTTTAGCTTTTTCAGAATTTCAAGAACATTTGTCAAAGCCTTGCTGAAATCATAAACTTATATATATATATATATATATATATATATATATATATTATATATATATATATATTAAAATTATATATATATAATAATATTTAAGTGTGTGTGTGTATATATATATTGAATTATTGTGTGTGTGTGTAATTGTGAATGGGCCCAGGCAGAAGAAGGACACGTTTTGCACCCAACAACATGTTTATTTACAATTTTAAGGACGTTGGCACAAACCCAGTGCCCCCAACCGATCCCCAAAGTCCGGCCTTAAAAGCCTTATCCCTTTTCTTCTGGCTGCCCCCCGTCCACTCCAGCTCCACCTCTTCCCCCCGACTTCCGCTACTGAAAAAGGGGAAGGGGGCCCTTAAGGGGAACCCGAGGGGCTAGCTGTTTCCCGGCTTTCCCTCCCCAGACATGCCCCAGTGGGTGAGCGGCACCCGGGAAACCCTCCGGGGGTCCCCCTTTCTTTCACCCAGCACTTCCTGAAATGGGGGATTTAAAGAAATTTACTTTTGGTTTTCTTGTGAAAAGTGAACACTTGTTATATAAAAGGATTTTTGCTTGAAGCTAATAAAAAGAATTTAAATATAAGTCAGGACAGCCATAAAACTGTTGAAAAAAGTTTTAAATACTTTTTAATCTCAGTGTCCTACGAAAAAATTTTTTGGGTATTTTCCCAAAAAGTTTTGAAAGTGCATTTAAAATTTCAGATTCACTTGTTTTCTCCTGAAACCATTGACAAACGAAGCAGGTCACCAAGATGACTAACCTATGTGAAACCACTTGTATTAAATTTAAATGGGGGAACTAACATAAATATATGTTTTGAACGTTTCCTTTAGGCTCACTTTTAAATTTATTTACGAAAGTGCTTTTCAGCTTAAAGCACTATTGTGAAAAAAATTACCAACATAACTCAGCGGGGTAAAAATGTTGTAACAACAGTTCTAAATAATGTAGTCCCCCATTCCCTTTAAAGGGGAAGAACTGTTTGGGTGGTTTCCCGTGTTTTCAAGGAGGACTTCAACATCCAAAATCACTTTTTTAAATCCTTTGACTTGCATTGGGCAAAAACTGGTTGAGTGGGCCTCAATGATCTAAACTTTATGTTGTGAATCCCCTTGAAACATATCTAACATAGTTTTTTTTCAGAAAAAACTTTTTGAACAGTTTCCTTTTGGAAAAAACCGCAACATGTGTACACAAAATGATTTTTTTGACTTGAAACGGTTATTGTGTTTAGGTACCTTCAACCTAACCTGTGGAAAATGAAAAAAACTCTTAAAACCAGTTTTAAATGATGTTGCCCATTGGTAAGAACTGATTGGGTGGTTCCCAATGTTTTTCAAAGGGACTTTAACATCTGAAACTCACTTTGAAATCCCCGTGACTTGCATTGGGACAAAAAGTTTGGGGCCCAAGAGTCTAAACTTTATGTTTGAAACCACTTAAACACATCTGCAACATTGTTTTTTCAAAAAAACTGTTTTGAAAGTTTCCTTTTAAAACAAGCCGTACACACATGTGTACACAAAGTGATTTTCAACTAAAAAAGATTATTTGAATTCAGGTTCCCAATTTAACTCGGGGAAAATGAAAATACTTGGGAAAAGAGTTATAAATGATGAATTTGACCCTTTTGTTTAAGAACTGTTTTGGGGTTTTTAAATTTTTCAAAATGCACTTCAAATCTCATACTCACTTTTTGAAATCCCCATTGACTTGCATTGGGCCAAAACTGAAGTTGATTGAAACTCAATGAGTTTAACTGCTATGTTGTGCCACTTGAAACACATTCGCATGTTTTTTTCAGAAATGAACTGTTTTGAGCAGTTTCCTTGGAAAAAAAGGCCGGGCCTGATTTTCAGGCTCTGAAACGCGTATGGTGAATTCGTTACCCAAATCTAACTCTTGGAAAGTCAAAATACTCTGGTAAAAACAGTTCAAATGATGAATTCCCCCCGTACCCTTATGTTTAAGAACTGTTTGGGTGGTTTCCCAACATTTTTTTAAAGTGCACTTCAACATTTCATACCACTTTTTGAAATCCCCATTGACTTGATTGGGGTAAACTGAAGTTGGCTAACCAATGAGTCTTAATCATATTGAAACCAGTTGAAACACATCTGTGACATAGTTTTTTAAAAAAATGAACTGTTTTGAGAGTTTCCCGGGGGAAAAAAAGGGCACACATGTGTACACTATGATTTCGGGGGAAAACGTTATGGGAAATTCGTTACCTTCAAATCTAACCTGTGGGAAAATCAAAATACTCTGGTAAAAGAGTTCTAAATGATGAATTCCCAGTACCCCATGTTTAAGAACGTTTTGATAGTTTCCCCGCTGTTTTTCAAGGTGCACTTCCCTCCATACTCACTTTTTGAAATCCCATTGACGCATTAAACCTGAAGTTGGTGAAACTCAATGAGTCTTAACTTAGTTTGGGAAAACCCCTTTAAACAATCTGGGGAAAAGTTTTTACAGAAAAGAACTGTTTTTTGTAGTTTCCCGGTGGAAAACAAAGGTAACTGTACACAAAAGGGTTTTTCGGTCTGAAAGCATATGGTGAATTGTTACCTTCAAATCTAACCTGTGGAAAGTCAAAAAACCTGATAAAAAAGGGTTCCAAAAGATGAATTCCCCGACCTTATGTTTAAGAACTGTTTGGGTGGTTTCCCCAAATATTTTTAAAGTGCACTTCAACATCTCATACTACCTTTTTTAAATCCCCATTGACTTGCATTAAAAAATGAAGTTAGTGAAACTCAATGAGTCTTCTGCTATAGAGAAACCACTTGAAAACATCTGGGGATAGTTTTTTACGAAATGAACTGTTTTGAGCAGTTTTTGGAAATAAGGGCACACATGTGTACACTAATGATTGTCAGGGCCCCAAAAAACGTTTTGGGAAATTCAAGCCTTCAAATCTAACTCTGTGGAAAGTCAAAAAAACCTGGGAAAAGGTTCTAAAAGATAATTCCCCGTACCCTTATGTTTAAGAACTTTTGATGGGTTTCAACTTTTTCAAAAATACGCCAAATCCAACTCAATTTTTTTAATTTTGACTTGCATTGACCAAAAAAAAGTTATGAAAATCAATGATTCAATCAGTTTGGGGAAAACCCCTTGAAAAACTCGAATAGTTTTTTTTCAGAAATGAACTGTTTTGAGAGTTTGGTGGAAAACAAGGGCACACTGTGTACACAAAGTGATTTTGGCTTGAAACGGCATTGGGGGAAATTAAGTTTCCTTTAAATCAACTTTGGGGAAAATCAAAAAACTCTGGAAAAAACAGTTCTAAATGATGAATTCCCCCGTACCCTTTTGTTTAAGAACTGTTTTTGGGTGGTTTCCCAACTATTTTCAAAGTGCACTTCAACATTTCATACTCACTTTTGAAACCCCCTTGACTTTTATTGGCCAAAATGAAGTTGAGCGTAACTCAATGAGTCTTAACTGCTATTTGGAAACCAGTTGAAACACATCCGGGCATAGTTTTTCAGAAATGAACTGTTTTGAGCGTTTTCGGGGGGAAAAACAAGCCGTTACACATGTGTACACAAGGAGTCAGGCCCAAAAACGCTTTTGGGAAATTCAAGTTACCTTCAAAAATAACTCTGTGGAAAGTCAAAATACCTGGTAAAAAAGTTCTAAATGATGAATTTCCCCGTACCCTTATGTTTAAGAACTGTTTGATAGTTTCCCCAAATTTTTCAAAGTGCACTTCAACATCTCATACTCACTTTTTGAAATCCCCCTTTACTTGCATTAAAACTGAAGTTGAGCAAACTCAATGAGTCTTAATCATGTTGTGAAACCATTGAAACATTCAAATAGTTTTTTTTCAGAAAAGAACTGTTTTTAACAGTTTCCTTGTGGAAAACAAACCACATTAAAAAAAAAAGGGGTTTTTTAGATTGAAAAGTTATTTGAATTCAGGTACCTTCAAATCTAACTCTGTGGAAAGGGAAAATATCGGAAAAGAGTTTTAAATGTGAAATTCGTTCCCCTTTGGGTAAAAACGATTGGGTGGTTCCAATGTTTTTTAAAATGGACTTAACATCAAACTCACTTTTGAAATCCCCCCTTTACTTTCATTGGTCAGAACTGAAGTTGGGGGTGAAACTTGAGTCTTAACTGTTATGTTGTGATTCCGTTGAAAACACTGCGGGATAGTTTTTTTAAGAAATGAACTGTTTTGAGCAGTTTTTGGGAAAAGAAGCCGTCACATGTGTAATAATGATTGTAGGCCCTAAAACGTATGGGGAAAATTTGTTACCTTCAAATCTAACCTGTGGAAAGCAAAAATTTTTAAGCAGTTTAAAATGATGAATTCAGTACCCTATGTTTTAAAAACTGTTTGGATGGTTTAAAATCTTTTCAAAACCCCCTTCAACATCTAACTCACTTTTGAAATCCTTTGACTTGCATTCCTAAACTGAAGTTGAAGAAAATTGAGTCTTAACTATGTTGTGAAACATTGAAACATATCCGCGACATAGTTTTTTACAGAAAAGAACTGTTTTAGCAGTTTCCTGTGAAAATAACCGTCAATTGTGTACCCAAAATGATTTCAGGGTAAAGCGCTTATGGAAATTCAAGTTACCTTCAAATCTAACTCTGTGGAAAGTCAAAATCTCTGATAAAAAAGTTCCCAAATGATGAATTCCCAGTACCCTTTTGTTTAAGAACTGTTTGGATGGTTTCCCCAAATATTTTTCAAAGTACTTTCAAATCTCATACTTTACTTTTTTAAATCCCATGACTTGCATTGGGCCAAAACTGAAGTTGAGTGAAAATCAATGAGTCTTAACTCTATATTGAAACCACTTGAAACACATCTGCGACATAGTTTTTAAGGGAAAAGAACTGTTTTGAGCAGTTCCTTTGGAAAAAGGGGCACACATGTGTACACTAAGTGATTGTCAGGCCTAAAAACGTTATGGAAATTCAAGTTACCTCAAATCTAACCTGTGGAAAGTCAAAATATCTGGTAGAAACTAAAAGATGAATTCCCAGTAGCCTTATGTTTAAGAACTGTTGGATAGTTTCCAACTCTTTTTCAAAGTCACTTCAACATCTCATATTCACTTTTAAATCTCCATTGACTTGCATTGGGGTAAACCTGAATTTAGTGAAACTCAATGAGTCTTAACTCTATTTTGAAACCATTGAAACATTTTAAATAGTTTTTACAGAAATGAACTGTTTTGGTAGTTTCGGAAACAAGCGAATTTACACAAAGTGGGTTTCGGCTCTGAAGAGCGTTATGTGAATTCAAGTTACCTTCAAATCAAACTCTGTGGAAAGTCAAAATACTCTTTTTAAAGCAGTTCTAAATGTGAATTCCAAAGTACCCTTATGTTTAAGAACTGTTTGGATGGTTTCCAACTGTTTTCAAAATGCACTTCAACACTCATACTCACTTTTTGAAATTTCCCCTTTTACTTGCAAATTTGGCCAAAACTGAAGTTGAGGAATCAATAGTCTTAACTGCTATGTGTGAAACCACTTGAAACACATCTGCGACATAGTTTTTACCAAAAAATGAACTGTTTTTAGCAGTTTCCTGGTAAATGAAGCCTTCCCCATGTGTACACAAAGTGATTTTCCCCGTCCTGAAACGGTAGAATTTAATTAGTACCTTAAATCAACTATGTGGAAAAATCAAAAACTCTGGTAAAAGCAGTTCTAAAAGATGAATTCCCAGTACTTTATTTATGAACTGTTTGGATGGTTTCCCCAACTGTTTTCAAAGTGCACTTCAACATCTCATACTCACTTTTGAAATCCCATTGACTTGCATTGGGCCAAACCTGAAGTTGAGTGAAAATCAATGAGTCTTAATTGCTATGTTGTATACCACTTGAAACACATCTGCGACATAGTTTTTACAGAAATGAACTGTTTTGAGCAGTTTCTGGTGGAAAACAAGCCTCACACATGTGTACACAAAGTGATTTTCAGGCCCCGAAGCGGGGTTTTGGAAAATTCAAGTTACCTAAATCTAACTTTGTGGAAAGTCAACATACCTGGTAAAAGCAGTTCTAAAAAGATTTATTCCCCAGTACCCTTATGTTTAGGAACTGTTTGATGGTTTCCCAACTGTTTTTCAAAGTGCACTTCAACATCTCATACTCCCCTTTTTGAAACCACATTGACTTGCATTGGGGCCCAAAAATGAAGTTGAGTGAAACTCAATGAGTCTTAACTCATGTTTGGGAAAACCCTTAGAAATAAACCTCGACATAGTTTTTACAGGGAAAAGAACTGTTTTGAGCAATTTCCCGGTGGAAACAAGCTGCACAAGTGTACACAAAGTGATTTTCAGGGCCTGAAGCGTTTTGGAAAATTCAAAATTACCTTCAAATCTAACTTTTGGAAAGTCACATACCTGGTAAAAATTAAAAAGATAATTACCCAGTACCCTATGTTTAAGAACTGTTTGGATGGTTTCCAACTGTTTTCAAAGTGCACTTCAACATCTCCATACTCCTTTTGAAACCCATTGACTTGCATTTGGTTAAACTTTGAAGTTGAGTGGACCCAATAGTCTAAACTTTATGTTGTGAATCCCCTTGAAACAATATCTGCAACAAGTTTTTACAGAAATTAACTGTTTTTTTAAAAGTTTTCCCTTTTGGAAAAAAAGACACACAAAACAAAGTGATTTTTTGCACTTGAAACGAGTTTTGTGAATTCAGGTACCTTCAACTCTAACCTGTGGAAAGTGAAAATCTCTGATAAAACCAGTTTTAAAAGATGAAATTCCCGTTCCCATTGGATAAGCGTTGGGTGGTTCTTAAGTGTTTTTTTAAAGTGACTTCAACATCTGAAACTCACTTTTGAAATCCCCCACTTTATTTGGGGAAAAAAGAAATTGAGTGGAACTCAATGAGTCTAAAACTTTATGTTGTGAAACCACTTGAAACACATCTGCAAAATTGTTTTTTTCGAAAATTCTGTTTTGAACAGTTTCCTTGTGGAAAAAAACCGTAAAA
>NW_024378448.1:0-21851 GCF_016835505.1 Polypterus senegalus
AAATCCCCAAAACCTAAGAAAGGTCCCCATTTGCAAACTCCTCTTCCCACATGGATTCATTTTAAAACTGAGCAGTGTGTAATGATGCTGCACTGGAGTACAGGTTTTACAATAATTAAAAAATTGTTAGAGGATTTCTAATGCTTGGATTTAAAGCTTTGTTAACGTTCTATGTCTTGGGTGCTTAAGATTTACTGGTTTAGGTATCAGTTCTTGGTCAGGTTGGTATTTATTCTTTTATTCTGATGCAGACTGTCATGGAACACCACCAGGATGGCTCCTTCCTTAAGTCATCAAGTACTATAGCTGCAAGTTGTTTCGTGGCCCTCTAAACTTCACGTTATTTTGGTGAAATTATGTTCATTTGATTGATGCCCTTTTTTTAGGCTGTCAGAATGGCTCTAGTGTTAGATTTTCCATATTCATGTTCTGCTTCATTTAAGAAGGGTGTGGCAATGCAGACAGCCTGCCTTCTCGTACTGACCTGGTCGATTCACTGAAGCATGTTTGTCAGGTTTTTGACAGACATGAATTTTCTTTATTCTTTTTGTTTAAAAAGGTTTGGGCAATTTTCTTTTTTAACAACACCCCAATATGGGTGTGAACCTTCTCTTAAAATGGCGTTTACATGCACTGGCCAAATATGCGGTTCAGAGCGTGTTGGTTGCAGTCCCCAAAGGCAGAGCTAGCTGAGGATTATTTGGGAGTTCTGCCGTGCAAAAAGCTCACTTCAGGCTATCTGGTCTGACAGGCTGCTAGATATACAAAATAACTGCAGGAAGTACAGGCAGAGAAGGAGCTTATGGGTTGAAATCCTCTGTTAATACAACAAGAAAACTTGCTGGCGTAACCGTATTTTTCATGTATATTAAATAGGTAAAGATCCTGTGGTTTCCCAATGTGCAAAACATTCCAAGTCTATGATTTGAACACTTTTTTGATTTTTCAATGGTTGGCTCAAGTGAGCGGAGCTGGAATAGCTGGAGTTGTGTC
The DNA here is from genome assembly GCF_016835505.1 of Polypterus senegalus. Taxonomy (NCBI): domain Eukaryota; kingdom Metazoa; phylum Chordata; class Cladistia; order Polypteriformes; family Polypteridae; genus Polypterus; species Polypterus senegalus. Next base: position 994 of record NW_024378448.1, read on the forward strand.
ACATTTGTCTTCCCATCAACAATGAGCCATCAAAGACACTTCAACCCACTTCTTCCTGCTTTTGTACCTTACTACCAGAGTGCTGGATGAGGTTCATATGGTTCTTTCAGAAACCCCAAAGTGGAAAGAGGTATAGGAGATACACACATTTAGGTACCAACATTCTCGAAAAATCGACTTCCAGGTGTCAAGGAAATAAAAGGTTTTGGCCATTGCTTCACATAATATGTAACTTTAAACCTGGATATTATATAAAGTGGGTTTAATACTGCTGTCAATGTTAATATCTGGTTGTGTACATTTGCTTGTTATTTCTAGGCGGGTGCAACTCCATCCTAGAGGCTGCAGTGGCTGTGGTTTTCATTCTAACCATCTTCTTTTTTAGTGACCAGTTTTTGCTCTTAGTTCTCCTTTTAATTAACTTGACTCAGGCACTTTAGTTGTTTATTTTTCCTTAATTAGCAGCCAAACAATAATGAGGGCACAAAACAATCCACACATCACACAATATCTGAAAATTAAGAAGGTGAAGGTCCCCAGTAGGTTGATCTCTCAACTCACCAAAACACTGACGATGTTCTTATTAAAAGCAGAAAATCAATAGTTTTGGAAATGTCTGCTTTGGCAGAGCGGGGAACAACAACAAGCCAGGGAATTAAATAATAAGTTTAATTAACAGCAGAATTGGCTTCTCATTGAGAAACTGGTTGAGTTTGAAGCCTAGTTTAGCTGGTCATCTGTTGGCTCGTTTCACGTCTCATTTCTGTTTGGCTGCATTTAATGAGGCGAATCAATTCAGATTACTGAATCCTTCTAACAGGGCTATTAAAATGTTAATTTGCAGTGAAAACAGGTCACTGATTAGGAAAAGGGTTAGAATGAAAACCTGTAGCCACTGCGGCCCTCCAGGCCTGATACTGACTCTGTGTTCTAGTGTGTAGCTTTGCACATTCTCCCTGTGTCCATTTGAGGTATTCTCTGGGTATTGTGGGTTCACCCACATCCTAAAGTTGTGGAGGTTTAGCTGATTGCCTCTCAAAATTGACCTTCTGAATTTCCCCTTTACTGGTAACCTGACAGAATTGGTTCCAACTTAACCCAATCCTGCCTGGGATAAGGTCGGCGCCTCATGAATCAAAGCGAGTAAGGCCAGGAGATAGAGGAATTCCAACTGGTTCACTGTGTCTTCTCAGGTCCTGCTGTTTCTGGCCACATCCTTAACACCATCTCCCTGTGTCCTTAAAATAAAAATGATGTCTCGTTTCTCATTAAGTCTGATATGTGAATGAGTTATGTGGTCACTTTCTACAGGAGAGCTACATTGTGTTTAACCATTTCATGTATCCTGGTGATGTGTAGTTCATGTTTGCCTTTGATCGAAAAAAAAGAGTTCAAAAGATTTGGTGGAACTACATCGGCAGTGGGACAATCTTCATTTGAGACTTTTCACTGCCTCTTTTCCATCTTCTTTTAGATAACACCATCTACAATGTCTCTGGTTCAGGGAATGGCTTGTGTCACCAAAGCCTTCCATAAATATCTTGGGAAAGGAAGGAAACAAGAATACTCTAAGCAAAGGGAGCTGATTGACTTGCTGAATAAAGGGTTTGGACCAGCAATTGGCAAAAGTACGTTTATTCAGTTATCTGTATACCTTGGGCAGGTGTTTAAAGGCAGCAGTGTGAATTTGTATGTAGAATATCTATAGGGAAATAATGCAGTCAGTAACAACAGTGTGATACTGGAACATCCATAAGTGCTATTAAAGCATGGGTTCTACCATTTAACTCTTTTAGGGCTAATTGTTTTCTTTTCTCCCAGGGTTGAATAAAAAAAAAAACTCAAGTTTTCTAAAATCTCACATACAGTAAATCAACATAAAATATTTATTTATGGCAAATTTCACTGTTTTTGTATTCCGAGCCTCTACCATAAGTAAATTGACATACATATTACATACCTGTTTGTCTTATCACTCATCAGCTGAAAGCCACTTTCTGGACAAAAAGCAGCTACCTGTCTTTTATGTTCAATTTACAGATTACTTGCATCAAATTGAGTTTGATAAGTCAGAGTCTGATTTAGCAAAAGTACCCAAAAGCAAAAAGAAATAAATAATGTGGAGAACATTTTGCTTTGCCTGCTCACTTGCTGTCTCTCCTGATGTTGGCGCCATTCAAAGCTGTTTACTCAGCGCATTCCCACACACACGGCAGGATTCAACGTCAAGTCCAAGCCACGGTCCTCCAAGCAACAGGTTACCTTAATGAATTGGCACCTACAGCTTATTACCTCTGCCCCTTTACAAAAAACATCCACCCTGAGTTAAAATAGTGGAACTATCAAGAAGAGTTCAATATGTCTATATACTTTGATCAAATTCTTTATGCTACACTAATGACAGTCTTTAATTTCCCCCAATGATGACTAGCATACATCGCGAGTTAAGTGTTATCCTAGATATCAAAAGTAAACCAGGGTGGGATTGAACTTCAGCCTTATGAGGTTTCAGTGTAGTACCTTGAGGCCTGCGGGAGGCTTTAAATGGTTTTTTTCTCCCTCCAGTCTTGCTCTGTTGTCAGAAAGTTTCACGATTGTACCTTTTTTATGCAGCTCTCAGAAAACATTCTGGTTTGTATTCCCAAAGAAGGATTTAGGAACTCTTAATAGTCACCCACTCTGAGATGAGGAAATGGGACTCAGTTCATATCTTTATCTCTTTTGTAATACACAGGTTTTCTGCTTTGGCTTCCCTACATCTTGCTGCTCAATTTTATTTTTGAGTTAGAATCCTGAAGTACACACAGCTTAACTGAGTATAAACAAGCCCAGCACTTTGAGAGCCATTCAAAGACTTGATAACTTTGCAAAAAAATGCAGTATGTATGAATTGTCCCAAGCAAGCCCTCCACCCCATATTTTTTAAAATTTTATTAAGAGTCAAAGATGACACAACTGAATCTGCATTTCTATTTAATTATGCAAAACAGCTGCATCTTGAAGAAGTTCTTTTGAAGCAGCCTGCATGAATACAAACTTGATTATTAGAGCAATGAGAGCTACAGTAGATCTTGGGCATCACCATCCATGCTTGTAAACATTTATTTATGAATTTTTCACCTCCTGCCTTAAGTATTTCCTTCTTTATACATCAGATATAAATTTGCCTCTGGTTTGAATTTTGTTTGAGGCCAACCACAGTTATTAAGTAATACATTTGCTTCCTCTAGCAAAACTGACCTTGGGCCTGTATGAACAAGTCTGCTTTGCATTTTTCTGTGTCCATGTCCATGACTCCGAGCATGATGAGCTTCAAGATGGATGGATAGGTTTACTATTGTTAAAAAAACTATTTTTGTATGTCATTCTTAATATAAATGGGATCAGATGAGGATATTGTCTTTCCGTAAGCATCTTAATGGACCACCATATCATCTTTTCATAATATTTCTTTTGCACAGGGTAAAGCTGATGAAATTGATAAAATCATGAAAAGTCTGGACCAAGAAAAGGGAAGTGAAGTGGACTTCAGTGAATATCTGACCTTAGTCGTGCAATGACTATGGCCTGCAATGACTTTTTTGTTGCCCATTGCCACTAAGAGAACAAGTCCATTTTTAAAAGTAATTTTTTTCTTTACCTTTATAAACTGTGTTTTGTATAAGAATAAGAATAAAACCTAACTGAACTCACTCTTTGTCTTCTGTACAGTGTATGCTCTCTCTCATTCCCCTCTTTCCATAATCCATTGTGCGACAGCCGTCAGGTTGAAAAGAAGAAAAAGCAGATGGATGAGTAAAGCTCAAAAAGCAATTTACTTGAACAATAAAAAAGAAAAAAAAAAAACAGTGTTATAACAGCAAAAAAGAATGTCTTTGACTATGAACTAATTACAATTTTCCCTATATTTCTCTCTATTTGTGGTCCTGAGAAAGCCTGTTAAAGAAAAGCAAAAAAGAAAACACAAAACATAAAATTCTCACCGTTCTCAATGAACCTCTCACCCCCCCCTTCAGTCCTGGTACCACCACCTCCCCTTCGTGTCAATCCCTACCCCCGCTGTTAGTTCTCCATGCTGTACTCGCCTCCCTCAATCGGACCCAACAGTCACTCCAAAAAGGGCCCTTCCTTCTGACTGGGATGCTACAATTTCTAATTTATTATTTGTTCCCGTTTTCTAAATTATATATACATACTAGAAAATACCAGCTTTGGCAGAAGTGTGTTAAAGTTATGAAAAGAAAAGGAAACATTTTAAAAAAAATAACATGATTGTCCCAAAGTAATTGTGTTGTCACTGTTTAAGTGTTGCTGTCATATATATATATATATATATATATATATATATACACACATAAACACACACATATAAACATATATACATATACAGTACATATATACATATCTCCTTCACATATCATATATATACATATAAAATCTACATATAAAACATATATACACATATTAACATATATATACACATACATATACACACACAAAATATACATATATACATATACACATACATACATACAGATAAATATACTATATATACACACTTACATCACATACCACACACACAAACATATATATTATATATATATATATATATATACACAAAACATATATATCAGATCTACATATATATACATATCTACATATATACACACTGTAACAAACCCTATATAGGCTGACCCATCTGAAGATGGACGGGGGCCCGTATAAACAGCACAAAGACTTTGTAGTTTTCTTGACTGTGGGACATGTTTTCCCCGATGCCACACACCCAAACACAGCCCCAAAAGCACCAAACAAACAATTCTCCACCTCGCCACCACTCCTCCCAGACAAGCCGTCTTCCTTTCCCAACTCTGGCTCACCAGTGGTGGTGGCTGGAGCCTTTATAGCCCAAAAAGGCGTTCCAGGTGATTAACCACCTGGTCCCTAATTCACTTCGGGTGGGGCTGAAGACTGGCGCCCACCCGGGCTGTGGGAAGCAGACAGCCCACCCCAGCGGCCACCGTGCCCCAAGCTGTGGAGGACTCCATCTCCCATGGAGCCCTGCCAGTTGGGGAATCACCCTCACCAGGGGCTGCCACCAAGCGCCGGGGAGGTATTGACGCCCATGGCGCTGCCCTGGAACATAAGCAGCAGGGCATCCCTGGCGCATGGGGCCCGGCTGTCCTTCACCACATATATATATACATATCCACATATATATATACTGTATATAAAAATCCTCATGGGGCGAAATACTCTTTTAAATTTTTATTGAAGAAAAGAAAAACCTTTTAAACTGAGGGAAAATTTCCAATAACTATCTGTTAAGGATCTCTTTGTATACCCGTTGTCAGTTCAGCAGTCCGGTTGTAATATGACCAAGCTGTGGAGCTCACTCTTGAGAATGCAACGTATAGTGGTCCGGGGAAAGCAATGTTGCCTCAAATCAATGGCAACCTTTTGTAGGGTCTGTCCCTGAGGACTTATCACTTGTCATCGCAGAGCAGAGCCTTACTGGAAATTTGAGGCATTTAGTTGAAATGGGAGATCAGAGAGTATAACAGGGATCGAGGAATATACATTGAGTGTGGAGAAACTCTAGAGACAGCATGTGTATTAACTTGTGGATTTTCTCTAGAGTATTTGGTGGCAGCGTGGCAAGTTGCTTCTGCAAGACCAGCGTTACCTGTGGAGCTCAACTCGAGCATATTCTTTTCCTACCTTTCAATTGTGTTCGTTTTGAACAGGTTTGATGCATGGAAGTGATCACTATACTGCGTTCAGTCAGTTCATGAGCTGCTCTCTTGTGTGTGATGTTCCGATGTCCGGCTTTATTTAATGTTAGCTAAGACCCGGCATTTAAGCGTTTCTCGCTAAAGCAATTTTAACTTCGTTACAAAGTGATCCAAAGTCTCGTTTATACCTCGTATCTTCTCATTAAACTTGTATCTTGCAAATAAAGTATTCATCTAAGGCATGACAAAGCGGCAGCGGGAGCATGTCCATAAACTTAATTTAAACTTCACGGTTTTACACGTGCTTTGTTTCCAATAGCTGGACTTATGAATAAGCTTGTATGCGTTTTCTTCGGCAGCTCTTTGGAGCTCTTCCTTCTTTCTACGTACTCGTTCACAGTCAGTTCGCGTGATTACGTGGAGGCTGATGATGTGACATGAAACCTGCCCAACTTTTGTAAGTAAGCTGTAAGAATGAGCCTGCCAAATTTCAGGCTTCTACCACCACGGAAGTTGGAGAATTAGTGATGAGTCAGTGAGTCAGTGAGTGAGTGAGTCAGTCAGTGAGGGCTTTGCCTTTTTATTAGTATAGATTATGGGGAGCCAAACAGGCAAATTACAATGATTTTCAGAATATATAAGTCAGCGTTGGAATATAAAAGTCAAAACTTGAATGTATAAAAAGTGATCTGAATATATAAGTCATTCCTGATTATATAAATTTAAAGTCAGATTATATTGATATTGATCGAAGCGACTTAGGGCACATTTTTAGTAAACTAAATGATTCCCTAATACAGCGTAATGAAATAAGTTAACAAAAACTTCTTCAGAAAAATATAAAAAAAAAAAAACACTGTTCACTTAATTTATTCAAAGTGATGTATGTGCTTGCCATTTTGAACACAAATTTATTTATTCTTTTTATAGGGACATTTTGGACAAACCTCACAAGCCCGATTACGAGTTTACCTTTCACTGAGAAGTGAAATGACAAGCACAGAAATTAGGAATATTTGATGGAACTGGCCCATTTTTTTGTGAATTGTCCTAATTTGATATATTTGGGAATGATTTTCACGGTATATATTCCTATGCTGGCTTTATATATTCAAAAATGACTTTTTATTCTGACGCTGACTTATATAATCGGACATAATATATAATCAGGAATGATTTTATATATTCTGGATGACTTTTATATTTCAGGAATTACTTGATATATTCAGGAGTGACTTTATATATTTGGGAATGACTTTATATATTAGGAAGGACTTTATATATTCAGTAATGACTTTATATATTCAGGATTTTTTATTTTTTCCCGGCTGACTTTATATAATCAGGTTTTGGTATTATATTTTCAGAACATTGACTTTATATATTCCAAAAATTATTTTAATGCCTGTTTGGCACCATAATATATATATATATATATATATATATATATATATATATATATTTTGGGTTGGTGTGTGCAACAATTGAACTCATTAATTGAAGTGCTTTGGTGTTTCAACCTGGTTTACATTGATGAATAACACATTCTACCATATAATCTGGGCAAGGCCAGATTAAGCCCCCCCACTGACCATTGGGAGACAGGTGTTCGATCTCCCCTGAAGCTGAGAATATTGCAGATAATTCATTCAGTGGCTTGACCTCATGGAACAGCTGATCTACTGCACAGCGTTACAATCCAATGTTGAATAAGGACCCCGTTGTAACAATCACACTCAATGTAGAGGTCGTGTCAATGCAGGGTAGTCTGTTGACAACCCTGGTAAACCAGCATTGAAGAATTTGCTTCTGTATATGGCTGAAAAAGCAGGCAACCACAATGCCAAGGAATATTTTCTGTACAACCTCTAAACTTTGTTTAAACCCTAACCAGTGATTTGAGATAGAATATTTTCGATAATGACTTCAGCTTAAAGTTCATAATAAATCCTCGACTGCTCATTTCGTAAGACTAATTTGCACACTGACTATAAATCAGTCTGTCTCATGCAATAAAAAAGAACTTATACACAGTTTTGCAGCTGCATTCATTTTTTGTAGATTGCACTGAAACATGCTGGGGTACACTAGACAAATTCCAAAATCCACCCAGGTAAGAGGAAAAAATAAAGTGCTAAGTGTGGTTAGTTTTGAATATTGACAGTGACTGCATTTCAAGGTAAAGCATGATGGCCGTGGTTAGTGAGTTCTAGGTTCAACTTGCAGTGGGCCCTGTCACAGTGGTTTTTCCTGTCTACCTCAAAAGGGTTCTTTTGTTGGCATCTCTAAAATTTGCCCAAGGGTAAAAGTATTCTCATGGACACACCTCAGTCTGCAGTTTGCCTGCATTGATCTCAAAGCAGGTGGATTGGTTGAGCTGCCACTGGTAAGTGAAAGTGGGTTGAGGATTTTTTTTTTCTGAAATGGGGGTGTGGGCTTCTCCTTTTTTAATCTTCCCCGTAATGGAGTTCTGCATGCTTCATTATATTCATGCTCAATGTACTAAAACCAACACCCTTCTTGTTTATCCTTGGGCACCGTTCACAATTTTCCTCGCATCATCAACGGCAGGCAGATCAAGGGGGGTAAGGGATGGGCAATAAAGGGGTTCATTTTGAATAAAAAACCAACTATGGCTAAATTCCCACAACTAACACTTTCTCCACCCTTGTGATTGTTTCCCGGATTATATTTAGGTAAGTGGAATTGTACTTCAAAAACTTTTTTTTTTTTGCTGAGCAATTAAAAGAAATATTCTGTTTCAACATGCTGTAGCTTTTAGTGTGCCTCAACGTTTTTTTTTTCTTCCATTTGACACGGTAATGTCCAACTCTTTGTGTGAAAGTGAGCCGAGGACTTTTCCCCTACTGAAACAATACCATCCCAACATAGGTGTTAGCCTCCAGGTGGGCAAGTCTTCCTTGTGCAATTAATGGTTGTGCAGTTTGCCTGACAATTAGAGGCGGAGTCCTGTATAAAAGTAAAGCATTGTTCTACAGCAATGTACATAATTTGTACATAAAATCTGACACGGCGTACATACCAACCAGAATGTGCAGATGCTATTACTTGCAAGAATAAGCTTCCTGGCCATGACAAATAATTAAGCATAGATTTCTTGAAATGTTCTCTGACACCTGTTCAATATTTTCTATAAAATATTTTAATAATCCTCTATTGACATTTCCAAGAACTATATGTGTAAAGCTGTTTTTGTTTCTATTGAGTTGGCACTTTCATCTAACAAATTCAGTTTGCTTAATGTTTTTTACGAATGATGCCTGACTGTGGCAGAAATTTTGTAGAATGAGTGGGGCAAAAGCAGCTTACCTGTTCTAAACAACTCTACTTTGGTCCAAAGGGTCCGAAGGCAGAGTGCCTAACAGCAGAGATGCCAAAGTCACACTCAGTGTTTCATTTGCAATATGAGTGAACAATATATTTGAGGGTCTTCATACCCAATAATTTAGAATTAGCTTTTATTTACGTTTGTGGATGTGTTGCGTGCCCTGGGTGGGCTGGCACCCTGCCCAGGGTTTGTTTCCTGCCTTGCACCCTGTGTTGGTTGGGATTGGCTCCAGCAGACCCCCGTGACCCTGTAGTTAGGATGTAGTGGGTTGGTTGATGGATTGGTGAATGGATGGATAGTTACCAGAGCTTCCTCATCCAAAAGGCTTGGTGTCCTCAGCCATATCCTGGAAATTGAAGCACAAAGCCCATTAAATGGCACTCTTGGTCGAGTGTCCCAATCAGCTTACGTGTGTCTTTACAAGTAAACTGGAATCCATGGTGGGAACTTCACCCAAGATACCGCAGTGTTAACTACTGCAGTAGCAGTGCCAGAAGGTTTTCAGTTTGGTGGTTATTTAAAAAATTCAGCCTACATCTTTGATTATGTGATGTGAAATGCTGTTATAAAATATGTACAAATCTGGCTGTTTAAAGTGTCAGCTATTTAAAGATAAAAGAAATAAATCTTCATACACTAACATGAGTGCAGTAGACTATCCAATAAAAGTACTTAAATGAAGTTTAGAAATAAAACAGTGATTCAAACTACAATACAATTCATACATCTAACAAGCTCTTGCTGTTTTCCTTTCCTAAAGAACTATTTATTTATTTTCTCACTATTCATGAAATCAGTAGGAAGGTAGAAAATACAAATATCTGGGACCAACTGCAGTAGCTGCCGCTAACAATGTATATTTTACATTAAAAAAACAGAAAATTAAAGAACAACACAAATGCAACGACACAGTGAAGTCACTACATTGTTTGAAATGGTAAGAGTGCAGGGGCTGCAGCCTAAGCCAGCGTTTAGAAGGACAAGAAATTTTTGAAAAGGCACCAGAGGCTTGGCATTCACCTCTCAAAGGCCCTGCATCTGCACCTTGCCCCATAGCGTCATACCTGAAGGAAATTTCGCTAACTTGTTTCTTTGTATTGTGTGGCACATAATGGCAAACAAACCAACCTCCCAGATGCCCTTGCAGTCATGGTGGACTTTTTTCCGAATCGAAAGCAAGGAAGGAAATGCACATTCACTGAATAAAGGGGGTTTAAAGCCTTGATCAATTCACAGTTCCCACATGTGTTTGAGGTAAGTGCTAAATGGAAAGCAATGAGTTTTTTGCAATGGCTAACTAAAACTATACTTATTTTAATGTGTTAAAGTTAACCTTTTTAACGAGTTGCAGAACATGTGCATTTTCCAAAGGTAACTAAAGCCCTGCTTGAAGTGATGCTTATTAAAATCTCTCTGGATCATAACTTTTAGGAAGAACCAGCTTTTTCCATCAATCCCTCCCATACATCCTAACTACAGGGTCACTGCTGGAGCCAATCTCAGCCAACACAGGTTTCAAGCCCAATGGGGCACACCACCAAGGACAAGTTAGAATCCCAATGCACCTAACCTGCATGTCCCTTTTAGAGGAAACCCACACAGACACAGGGAAAAGCGTGCAATGCATGGAAGCGAACCCCGGTCTCCTTACTGCAGGCAGCAGCACTGCCCACTCCGCCAGGCCACCGTGCCCCCAGAAGTACCTTTTGACATTGCATTATAATATTACCCCCAAAAAACACAAAGAGAACAGAAAGGGGATTAGCCCAGCATACGTCAAGAAAGTAGAATTATGGTTCACTTCAAATCAGCCTGGTTTTTTTAGTTTTCAAATTATCATACATGCAGGAACTCCTGCCCCAGCATTCATTTCAGTTCATATCATCCTCTGGATCATTTCTCACATCTGTAAGTCAACTGGACACATGGCTCCTCATTCCCTGTTTTGAGATGAACATTTGTTGACCTGGAGGCTTTCTAAATGGTGTCCAAAACTGCTTTTAAGATTTCTGGTTAACTGCTAGTTGCTAGTTTGAATAAAAATTGTGTGAACCAACCGTGCATTTGAGATACCACTTCCCTTTTTGTTTTGCATTTTGGAGCGGTATTACAATGTGAAGGGAATTATGTTTTTTTCTGACAGATGAATGGTGAATTCAAAAGAAAAAATAGTTTGGATGTTTAAAAAATTGGACATTGATGAGGAAAGTAATGCCAATGGAAAGTAAACATTAAAACAAGAGAAAACCCTAATCTGTCAGGAAGTTCTGAGATACAAAAACAAAATTGATATTGACTTTCATACATTTACTTTTTCTTTAACATAACCTAAAATGAAATGTCCCCACTACAGACACAGTTTAGTGACTAGGTAGAGCGCAATTCCAGGATGCCTCAGTATAGAAGGTTTAACACACAATGGTCAATCGACCATTTCAATAAAAATACATTTGGGAATCCACCCACACGGTATATAATGTGTATCTCTGTTGCTGAACCTGTAATTCAGGTTTCCTAACACAATAGGATAGTTAATGCAAAATATCAGAATAGTGTTGTGAAACAGATCAAAATTATAATGTGTCTTGGAGTACTCCAGATAGTTACTGTATATGAAACACCAATGGTAAATATCCAACAGTGATTCTAAAAAAGAATATGTTTACTCTGTCTGTTTTACAGAATTCTACAGACAAAGAAGGAATACGAAACTCATGAATAATCTGGATAGTGACAGGAGTGGTGAAATTGATTCTCAGAGTACATGACCTTCCTAGCCTCATTGGCAGTAATGTGCAATGAACACCTTCTTGAAAGCAAGAAAGGGTGCCAGAAGCCATGCAAGTAAATGAAAAACAATACAAAGTATTCCTTTTTCAGCTGTTTTGTATTTTGATAATCATTAATAAGAAATTCAAATAAAAGGCCATTATAACTTCTGAAGTGTGAATTTGTTTTCTTTCAAATATCAGATCATATTGGACTCTACGATTGTGCACATCAAGTTATGTTAGTGCAGCTTTACCTCCTCCTATGATAACAAAACTCACAATTTCTTTCAAGCTTGTGCATTACAAGGAATAACATCTGAGATAATGAGATGAACATCTTCCCCAGAGCTCTTGAGAATATGACATTGAGAGGCTGGTCTTCTTTCCTAATCCCAGAAATAAAAGACACTTTGCCTAAACAGGACACTTATACTGGTCAATAAGACTGCTATATACTGTAATAAGAGAGTGCAATAAACACTGAGAAAGTTCATTCATTGCTGACCACACATTATAGTATTTAAATAAATGGTGCTGAAGGTGATTCCTTTTTGTCTGCCCAGGATGATGCAAATGTGTTGTAGCAAACAGATTAAATGATGAATTCAGATTTGATATGTCCAATTATATTCCAATGGTTCAGTTTCATCAAAATATATTTAATATTGCTGCTTAAAGTTGTCAATGTCTCAAAGTGGTTTCAAAGCTTTCAAGATAAAATTGTCATCCAACCCACTATATCCTAACTACAGGGTCCACGGGAGCCAATCTCAGTCAACACAGGGCCCAAGGCAGGAAACAAACCCTGGGCAGGGCACACACACAGGACAATTTAGAATGCCATTGCACCTATCTTGCGTCTTTGGACTGTTGGAAGAAACCGGAGCACCGGAGGAAACCCACACAGCCACAGGAGAACATGCAAACTCCACGAGGGGGACCCGGGAAGCAAACCCAGGTCTCCTCACTGCAAGGCAGCAGCACTACCACTGCCACCATGCCACCTGATAAAATTCAAGAAAAATAGAAATGAATAAACTTTCTAGATAGTACTAAATTAATGGTATTACAGAAAAGAAAGCATAATGGAAACATTTAAGCAAGGACAATAAAGAAAAAATAGATTTTATCATGAATCATCAAGTATGAAAACATTAGATAGTTCATGAATGTTTTTTTACTTCTGCTTCCATCTTGGGTTCTTATTCCACTATAGAATCCATTCCAGCAGTGTCAGGTGCAAAGGTAAGAGCAAGCAATGGGCCTGTCACAGGCACACTCACCCATCCACCAACAATCAGTTATAAATGGCCAGTGCTCTCTCTCTAATTCACCTAAAAAGTTTACAGAATGTGAAAAGATAGTGACATACTCAGATAAAGCGTACAAGATCATATGGAATTGTGCAAGCTGTATATACAGTAGTGACTAGACTAGAAACAGATGGCAGTCATTCGAGATGTAAGGCTGACCACTGTAACACCTCATTACAGCAGTTGGTACAGTTTAGGAGGGTTCTTAGAGACCCTGACACAGATACCCAAGACAAATAAAATGAAAAGGCTTTGCTGAGTCCCATCACATACACATGTAGTACAAAGGGGAATTCTGCTAGGCTTTTGTGACATACCAGGCCTGTTAAAAAGCAGATTTAAAAGGGATGCTGACATCCAGCTTGTCTTCCCCACTTGCATTCAAAACTAAGTGACTGAACTCCATCTTGTACTAGGATCTCCCTGGACTTCATTTAATTACAAAGGTATAAATCAGAGTTACTGATATCTAAGATAGACAGAAGAACTCACCTATTAGAAAATACTTTGATCCAATCAGAAGAAGGTTTCATCAGTCCTTAAAAGTCTTTGCACCATCCTAAAACAAGCTCTTTGGGATATTGGACACTTGCTTTGAACTACCTGAGGATTCTCTTGGGTACCCTTTCAGAATTCTCTCAGAGATGAGGAAATACATAAAATGACCTTGTGAAACCTGGTCTCTGAATCCTAAGAAGTTATGAGCCACCCTCTCACGAGAGCTGAAAAGGTGAACTTCTCCTCCTTTGTGAACCTGCAGCTGAGACCCAATTTGCGAATTCAGGCTGTGATAGTAGCTTGACAGGATGAGAAGCCATTACTTCAAGAAGGAACTTCAGCATGTAAACTCATGGGCCAGAATGAGCAATGCTGATTCCTTATGAAGTAGCCAAAGACAGCAGAAAGCAAGCTGAGGAAGGAGCAGCACATCACTGACTGGTATCATACAGCAAGAGAAAGAGTGCACTCCAGCGCATGAAGATTTTTCCGCATGAAGTCAAAAGCGACAAAGCAGCAACTCCACACAACAGCAGACGTCATCTATAAAGACTTGATATGGTAAACTATTTACCTGTGCCAAGATAAAGTAAAACTCTAAATACCTAAAAGTAGAACTATGTATAAGTTGCTTCTGTTCCTATATTGCTTCTATAATCCTTGTGTTATATTATTCTGTTTCTTGACATGATTGGGATTTAGCTACCTCGATATAAGTCTAAAGATGAAGACTCAAACCCTACAACAGAGAAGTTACGTAGCATAAAGTAGGAGCCTTGCTGATGTATTTGATTATAATTACTGGTATTTGCCAAAGGCAAAACTGATAATTAATTAAAATTTATTTTCCAAAATCCCTCATTATTATGGTGTCCTTCTGGGTGGACATCTAATTATTTATTAATCATAAAATCCTACACATATAACTTTAAACCAAGCTCTGCTTCACAATTATTGAGTTACAGAATAGGTGCAGGAGTTTAATATTGTTTACAACCAATCCCATATTGGATGAGGTTGGGATAATTCATAAATCTATGACATTTCACAGCACATTTCCACCACAGTTTACCTTTTATATCCCAAAGATGTACATTAGGTTTCCCCGACAACAGCAACTTGGCCCGTTATGATTTAGTGTCCATGAATGTTCAGGGATGCTCTGTCTGGGGTTGGTATCCCATGTGCCTAATGCTGTCAGCACAGACCCTGCCTTACAGAATGAATTGGGAAATCAGTGTGGTAGTTTTTTCCAAGGATCTGAGAAATTATTGTTTCAGAGTAATGCAACTAGGTTACAGTAATTTGTTAACTTTGGTATTTCTAGCTTGTGGCTTTGACATTTTCTATGTCATGCTGTGTTGTTCTCTTGTTCTTGCCTTCAGGCCGGTTGTGCATTCTGGCTGACACCTACCTCAAAAATTGAACTTCTTTGGATATGCTCTTTGGAATAACACTAGCCAGGATCGATTCTTACCTTCTTTCTGATCCGCTGGGTTTCTCAACTTCTGAAATAAAATTAGCAAGGTCACAGATGGATGGAATTAATCTGTGTCTGGTCCCGGTAAGTATGCATTTTCACCAGCTCCTCAGCTTTCTGTCCACTTCTAAACAGCTGCTCTTAGTAATAGTGTTCCCGAATTATCCCGATGTTTGCTAACCTGTGATGTGTAGTACCATCTTCATCCCGTTCAAATGGACTTCCTGAACCTGATATGATACTCATTTGTTTCCATTGTGATGGATTCTTTCCTACAGGAGTCGACTTCTACAAATAATTTCAATAATTGTGGTAATGTCGTCCATGGTAATACCAACACTAGTGGTGGCTGGTGAAAAAAAAAATTTTGGGAAGGGGGCCCGCGATTTTGGAGGGGCAAACTGAAGCTTACTTTCATAGCTCAGGGGGAAAGAAAGAAAAAACACTGTAGAAGAGGAGACCAGGGCGTAGAAGGTTTGGGGAGCCACCGTTTAATGTGGTTTCCGCTGCAAAGTCTTTGAGGCATTGTTAAACAGTTTGTTACAAACAGGGCCAAAACAGAATGCCTGCCTAAGCAATGGCAGTGAGCTTTATAACACAGAGGCGGGGAAAAGATGTGTCCTCTGGGCCGGAACTAAATGACCCCCCATCCTTGGGGCCCGGGAACCGGAAATGACCTCATTCTTGGGGCCGGAAGTGAGGTGTCCTTCCTGGAAATGGGGGTCCTGTGGGATTTCCCAGGTAAGACCCAGAGAACTCAGAAAGGCGTCGTGCACCGCCCCCCCGGGCAGATGTATAAACAGTATTTCTAAGCCTTCAGCCTTCCCTTACGTGTGGACAAGACTCCCCTCAGCCCAGACCCGTGGTAGGCGACCTCCGAGGTCGTGGGCCGGAGGGCATCGGCGTTGCTGAAGAGCCCCTGTCGATGAGCATCTGTATGCTGCAGATCAAACCACCTGTGACCCGTGGATTCGACTCCCTGGAAGGGCCATCACTTCAGGGGTGCAGATCGAACCAGAGTAACCATGACCCAAGAGGTATACGCAGCTGAGTTACCGCCCATTTGATGAAAAGCTCCTTTCCCCCGGCGTCCTGGTCTCCTGCCCAACATTTTCCCGGCCGGTAAAAGGATGGTGTTCAACACCGTCGGCCTTTAGCTAACGGCCCCCAGCCTGTGTCCGGCGTCGTCCGGGAAAGGATAAAGGGAGAGAAGTTAGGGAGACCAAGATGGGTAAGTTAGACCCTTTTTTAAGTCACGAATGGCCCGCTTTATCGCCATCCACCGGGGTAGGAGCTCTTTTCTTTGCCCTCGGTAAAAGGGCAGCTCTTCGAGAAGCGAGGACAACCGGTAGTACCCGCCAAACCGAGAAAGGATTGGACTTAGCGGTTTCAGGGGATTCAATTAGCTTGCAATTTGGGAACACTGTGGCCTCACAGTCCCGATAGGTAGCCCAATTTGCTTCCCCAACCCAAAGAAACATTCTTGGGGTTGATTCGACCACCTCTCCGTGTCCGGAATACTGCTGTAGATGTGTATGTGTTCCTTCCAGGTGCTGGAATAAATGAGCGTCATCCAGATAAACCGAACGAGTTATGGGCCGGAGCACTTTGTCCACCAGCGGCTGAAAAGTCGAGGCCCCGTTAACCTTCGAATGGAAGGACACTCTGCCAGTGTCCGCTAGGAGTGCTAAGCGGTTTTTCCTTCAGGGACTCGTTAAAGGAAACCCTCCAGTACCCCTTTGTCATGTCAAGTGAAAGTGGAATTTGGCTGGTCCCGTCTTCGAGGAGGCATACGCCAGGCATGGTAAGCTCGAATCTGGAACTTGGTTTAGCCGGAAGTCTTGAAAAACCTCCAACTGCCGTCGGGCTTAGCAATAAAGGCGATGGGACTGGACCAGGGACTACTACTTTCCTCGATTACTCCCTGGTGCCAGCATTCGCGATTTAGTTCCCACTTCTACTTTCTTTGCCCTCCGAGTCTGTGGATCGCTCCGGACGATCACCCGGGTCAGTCAAAAATTCGTCGAAATCAGAGGGTCGACGGGTTTTCACTTACCACCTCTGGGACAAGGGATAGCTACTGAGCTCTTGTTTCTGCCTGGGGATAGCTGTTCCCCAGTGGGAACTTACTTCCAGCGAAGAAGAGAGGAGCTGTCCGGAGGGGGGATCGGACCCTCCCCCTTCCACGGTTTCAAGGTTTAGATATATTACTCAGCTGGTCGTTTTGGCTGTTTCACCAAATAGTCAACCAATCCCTTCCTTTCCTTAATTTCGTAGGGGCCTAGCCAATGGGAGCAGTTTAGAGTGAGAAGTTGGTACCAATACCTTAGCGATCGGTTGGAACTCCCGAGAGTGTCCCGCGGTCTAAAGGCGGCCTGTGCTGATTCGCCTCCTATATGACTTTTAGAATCGGTCTTTGCATCAAATCTACCGCGAATTGAGATATATTCCAAATATTAGTGGAGGCTGTGCCTCCCTTCCAACCCTCTTTTAAAATATCCAAAAAACCCCGGGGTTGTCTTCTCAGTAATTCAAGGGAGAGAACCCGTGAGGCTAGGAATTTCCCCGATATGCAAGAGGACAAGGAGGGTTGTCCCAATCCCTCCATCCTTGCTGACTATTACGTAGCATTTGCTTGAGAGTTTGATTAAATCTCCACTGGGGCCATCGGTTTGGGGATGATACACAAGGTCTTCAATGCTTTATTTTCAGTAACTGGAGTCTCCTTGAGCGTTTCCGAGGTAAAAGGCGTTCCTTGTCCGTCAGGACTTCTCTAGGAATGTCTACTAAAAGACTCCTACTAGTTCCGTGCAATATTTTTGTGTGCGGTTTAACGGACGCTTCAGGGAATCGGGTAGCAAAATCCAGGGAGGGCGAGGTATATATTTATATCCTCGGCTGGGTTCTAGGGGTCCTACTATGTCAACCCCAATCCCTTCAGGGAGCGTCAATAAGGGAAGGGGACCAGAGAACCCGTTCCCCCCCGAATTTTGCCGTTGACATTCCGGACAGGAAACCCAAAAGTGGAACTCCCTCATTAATCTCCGGCCAGAAAAAGCGGGCTTAATTGCTCTAATGTTTTATCGGGCCGAGATGGCCTCCAAGAAGGTGGGAGGGGCTAACTTTTGCAAACCTGCCGGTGGTCAGCGGGGTTAGCAACTTCCCGGGCCTTCCCCCCATGTTCAGCGACCGATACAAAAATCATTATCAACGACAAAGTGGGGTCCCTGTGGCATGGGCAAATCGTGCGTTGGCGTCGAAACCACTGCATTCTTTTTATGTGTTTCAGAGAGTCGTATTCCACTGTTCTCTCTTGAAAAAACCGGCGTCCTCTAAACTGAAAATGCAACTCAGAGGCGGGTCGGTCTGACCTCAAGGCGGAGATTCCTCCCCCGCTGCCGGGGGCTAGTGGATGGCGTGTGGAGCGTCCGGGTTTACGTCACTCTCTTGCCCACCACCACTCCCCGTCGGCTGATTACCGGTGTGGAAGCAACTTGAGATGTCGTTTCTCTTTCCGAGGCCATAAGTTTTAGAAAGCCCAAACTACCCAGTTTCTATCAGACCAGTCTCGCCCGAGGTTACGGGGAAACGGAGGATCCGGATGCACGCCCGGTAAGCTTTCGAAGGGTTCCTCCGAGACTCATCCGGGCGGTATTTTATTGCGGATATCTCTTAACATTTAGACTGTCTTCTTTTTAATCCACTGTTAGTAGAATAAACAGCGAACAACGCAGACACGTTACTGCGGTCGAAAGCGTGTTATCATGTCCATTAATAAAGCTCCCGTTTTTTATCCCCAGGGGGTTCTAAGGGGCACACAAACAACCCGCCATTTTTCCCTACGGTCCGCCTTGTTTCCCGACAGGTCGCCAAACCAACGGGCCCGCGACGGAACAGGCTCTGGATTGCGTGGAAGGGCGGCTTTAATGAGACATAGCTCCCGGGTAGTCCACAAAGGGGGTGTTCTGCCTTCCCCGGTTTTACAGCCCGGCTTCTGGGTTTGCAAAGGGTTTTTGCACTTGTCCATGTGGAATTCGCCCCAGGCCCTGGGCAAAATCCTGGGGTAGCTTTTTGCAGCAAAAACAGGCCACTTGCTGCACTATCTGTGGGGGTCAACTCGAATGGCCAGCCACTCACCCACCTTTGCCAGAGCCATTGGCCTGCTCTGACAGCCCTTTGTTTGGGTTAAACTCCCAGTTTATTTCTTCACCTGCCAGCCTGGGGACAACCCATCGTTAAGGGACCTTGGTCCCGATGGGCGCTTCGGCTTTACTGCCAAGGAAAGCATACTGAGCCACTCGGTGTGTTCCCCAGAAGCCAGCCCACCGTGGGTCCCCTACCTTCTCCCGAGATGGGTGGTCAACCCGGGGTTTTGCTCATGGAGCAGAGCCTGCACGCGTCCTTCCTGACCCTAGCGCACTCCTGCCCTGGCTGCCCGGTACTCACCCACCTGGTTCCATGAAAGTTGTTCCCCGGGGTTTTGCGGGACACCATCCTGCCCCACTCGCCACTGTGAAGAGGAACCCGAGGCGTGAAAAGGGTTTTGGGGGAGCCACCCGTTTAATCCCGGTTTCCCGGCTGCAAAAGTCTTTGAGGCATTGTTAAACAGTTTGTTACACAACAGAGTCCAAAACAGAACTGCCTGCCTAAGCAATGGCAGTGAGCTTTATACAAGAGGGGGGAAATGATGTGTCCTCTGGGCCGGGGAAGTGACCTCATCCTTGGGGCGGAACGGAGTGACCTCATTCTTGGGGGCGGAACGAAATAGGTGTCCTTCCTGGAAATGGCGGGTCCCGGGGGGGTTTTCCGGGTAAGACCTGCAGAGAACTCAGAAGGCGTCAGTGCCGCCCCCCTGGGCAGATGTATAAACAGTATTTCCTAAGCCCTCAGCTGCTTCCCATGCACCGTGTGTGACAACACATACACAAACTGTAATGATGTCTACACAGAGCACTTTGAGTAGTGAGAAAAGCTCTATATACAGTAAATGTAAAAAATTATTATTATTAATAATTGTAGTATATTTAAACGTAGCCAAAAATTTGTTGGTGGGTGGATATAAAAACTAGGTGGGCGAATAAACGGGGGATACTCTAATAAAACCCTGCTCAATGCACGTTGGAAGATGACACAAATTCAAAACGTAGATTAATAATACAAATCTCTCTTCTTTAATATAGTAAGAAGAAAAATAAAAGTATGACCTTACAATGATGCAAAAAAAAAAAAAAAACAAAAAAGCAACATTTAACTGGCATGTTTAACTAAACTATAGACACCAATAACAACAACAACAATTTATTTATATAGCACATTTTCATACAAACAGTAGCTCAAGTGCTTTACGTATTAAAGAATAGAAAAAAGAAGACACAATTATAAAACAAAATAAATCAACATTAACATCGAATAAGAGTAAGGTTCAATGGCCGGGGGGACAGAAAAAACAAAAAAAACTCCAGACGGCTGGAGAAAAAATAAAATCTGTAGATTCCAGACCATGAGACCCCAGTCCCTCTGGCATTCTACCTAATATAAATGAAACAGTCCTCTTTTTGGGTTTAGGATTCTCACGGAAGGGCTTGATGATGATGATGGTCACGTAGACTTCTGCCTTTTAATCCGTCCATCATTGTTGCCTGCAGTGTCAAGTGAATGTTTTTCTCTCTCTCAAGCCTGCACGTTCAGCCTTCTGCATGACCTTAACAAACG
>NW_024378449.1:0-6345 GCF_016835505.1 Polypterus senegalus
TTTTCCATATCAAACACTACAGTATGCTTGAACACAAGCTTGTTTATAGGTATGCTTGACACCAGAGTACCCTGAGCTAAAGGTCAATGATGGGCTCTGTAGCCATTTCATGTGGTCTGAGATGATGTATCGTGGACACTCAAGTAGAAATGTGCTAAGATGTCAACTAATCCTCGCCATTTGATGAGTCAGTTAAGAAAGATGGCAGTGAGAATGAGCTGAGGGTACACTGAGAAAGCTAGCAGGTTCTTCTGTTTGGAATGATGTCAGAGATCAGCTCAGCAAGAGTTTTCTTGGAGTGAGGCATTCGAGCATGCCATTTTAGTGCCTTTAAAAATATTCTGGCAAGCTGATTTATGAATCAGGAAAGTTAGGCATGGCTGTTCTTGTGAAAGGTGGGAAAACACTGACCGTGATATCATTGAAAGGCAAAAGGAGATCATAAACACAGTAGATACTACCCATTGGCAGTGGGTGCATTACAGTGAATAAGATCACATTTTTAGTTAAAAAGCTCCATACAGCAAAGCCATGGGGCTGTATGAGATGTGACCAGAAATGTTGAAAGCACTGGTGTTTGTGAGGGGCTTTCAAACGTGTATGGAACGTTAGCCAAAGTACCTCCAGGCTGGTAGACGGCGCGATCATGCCTCTTACACTCCCTAGGAAAGTTAAAGCTGGGTTACTGGAGTAGAGATTCCAGCTGAGAGTTAAATTCTGTTCCTGAAGGAGTAACACAGATTCTGTCATGGCTGCCACATTGGATGAGTCATGATTAGCTTTCATTTTTGTCGGGATTTATTTATTTGCATCCATTTTTGATACTAGAAATTTTTGTTTTAGATTTGCAGTTATTTTCATTTTATTTCAATTTTCCTGCAATGACGTTTTATTTTCAAACTGGAATCGCTATGTCACTGACTAATGATATCTGGGGTCATAAGGTATAAATTGTGCTTCCTGAGGTCACTTAATTGTGTGAATTTGCAGATTTCCCAAAGAAAAAACAAAACATTTTCAAAGTTTGTTCAGGTTTTCTGTTCCTCTGAGCTCCTTTTCTGTCTTCTTACATCAAGTTTGGGCTCACTTTTGGGTTTTGAAACTCTGCTCTCCAGTCCTCCAGATTACGACTTAGCTTTATTTTGACTCCTGAGGGCTGTTCCACGAAGCGAGCTAACCTCAAAATCCAGGCTTATTTCGATAATCCCGGCTTAATTTCTCGAAATTCGGTTCCACGAACGAGGCTAACCTGAAGCTCCGCTTAATTACTATGCCAACATATGCTCTTGGACAAGCCTGCTCCGTGGCAGGTTAGTTGTGAAGCTTAGCTTAGCTTGATGAATATGATTGGACAAGCCATGTGATGTCACAGCACGACATTCTGCGGGGCTGGGATTATTCTGCTGCTGTTCACTCCCTCTTTCGCACACATCGACCCTCCAATATAAAATTATTACAGATTACATGCAGGCGATTCTAATTACTTAGAAAGTATAAAATGACAAGGAGTGCATTGAAGGCTTTTACATGAATAACCATGGCGTGCCCATTTATTCATAATCCAGTTGATGAGGGAGCGAGGCTCATTCGTAGAGCTTTAAGGCAACAGGTTCCACAATTACTTCGGCCCAGGATAGATCCGTTGCATTTTGGGATGATTATTTATACGAGCTATAGATTTAGTAGACACAGTATTGCATATTTGTGTCAGTTATTGGAACCTTACATTTCTAAAAACACACGTCGCTCTAAAGCCCTTACGGTTGCACAGTCTTTGTGTATCGCTTTGCGTTATTTTGCCAGTGGTTCATTTCTGTACAGTGTGGGGGATGCTGAACATTTAAGCAAAGCTACAGTGTGCCGTGAAATCAGGAAGGTTTGCGTTGCATTAAAGTCCTTTTAAATATATTCATTACCTTTCCTGGCCACCGAGGAATTCTTGCCATTAAGGAAACTTTCTTTGGAATTAATGGTGCTTAATCTTTAAACATCTACTCATTTACAGCACATAAATCATTACCTGATAAGTAACTGAATTTAATTTGTCAGGCTTTCCTAACGTCATTGGAGCCATTGACTGTACACACGTGAGGATAAAGGCTCCAGCAGGTCCAACAGAGCCTGATTACATAAACCGCAAATCATATCACAGTATTAATGTACAGGTAAGTACTGATAATATCTCACATTTATATACAAGAGGTGAAAGTGTAGTCGTCCAACATTAGCAATGTATGTCATTACCATTTCCTAAAATGTTTCAGATGGTATGCACTGCTGAACATCTAATTTCAAACATTGTGGCAAAATGGCCAGGATCAGTACATGATGCCAGAATTTTCGCGAGTCTTCACTGGCTCAAAGCCTCAGACAAGGCAAGTCAACTAAAATTCACAAATATACTATAGTTTATTATACTACAGTCTAATGTGTCTACTTTCCATTATAGGAATTTTTCCTGGTGTGCTGCTTGGTGACAGAGGATACCCATGTCTACCGTTTCTTCTCACACCATATACAGATCCTGCAACACAAGCAGAAAGACATTTCAACCATGCCCATTGTAAGACAAGGGCACGCATTGAAATGACATTTGGACAGTTAAAATCCAGGTTTAACTGCCTGCGGCATCTCAGAGTTACACCAGACAGAGCGTGTGACATTGTAGTAGCCTGTGCAGTTTTGCATAATGTGGCAATACTGCAGCAGGAGCGTATGCCAATAATGACGCATTCTTCACTTGCTGCCAGGACCTTTTCGTTCCACTCATGTTGCTCCTGAAACCAAGCATTATTAATAATTATATTAATAATTACAATTATATATCACTTTTTATCCAAGATGAACCCATATAATTAACATGCTGTCCTGTTTATCAATGTGTTAAAATAACCTTAAAGTACCTTACAACTGGTAACAAAATGCATATGTAAAAGGAAATTTTAATGACTATATATTTTGAAGGCTTGAAACTGTTCTCATTTAGTTGTTTAAATAGTTTGACATCCTTAACACAAAAGTTACTAAAATCATGCTCTTACGCATTTAACTTCTCAGCTATTTTCTGCCATGCAGCCTCACTAGCTTTGATAATACAGCTCGTGTTCCCCTTTCTAGTTATTATAGCTTTGTAGTCCTCATAGGCTTGTAATAATAATTCTTGCTCCGCCTGCGAAAAAAACGCAGCTCTTTCCTTAGTTTCCATTCTTACTTATCCAGCATCGATTAACAAGGCCATTCATTTGTTTTCATGGCATTACAGGATGAAGCAAAGGCTATGAGGAGACAAACTGGTTCTGTAAAACCACTTGATGGCTCAAAAAGTGTAGGCAGGACATCACAGAGAGTAGTTAAACTTTGATCTCAACTGGGAATATTGTCATGAGACTCCCTGTAAGAAACATTTAGGGGAAGTGATTAAAATTGTGCACACACTTTATTCAGAGGAAGAGTGCCAGAGGTATCGTGTGGGACCGGGTCTCTTTCTAAACCGTTTGAAAAGCTCTGCATTGACAAGGCCTAGATAGTGGATGATATTCATGGAGAAATGCTGAAGCTGTTAAGGAATTTTGGGCAATGTCACTTTACAAAAAAAGGAGATTGGCTCTTGTTTGACCAGCTTGTATGGGGGTTCCAGTTTCAAAAAGAGGAATCAGAGGCTGTGCTCTAATTACTAAGTGATCACAATAATGAGCTTCTTCATCCTGGAAAGCCAGCCCAGGATACTGCAAGTAAACACTTGCCAATATTATTCTCCCAATCCTTTTTATACATGCTCTGAAGTGTGGAGATGCTTATAATCACATGATCACATGCTCCGTAGTGTCACGTGGGAAATACTACAGGGCAAGTCAAGTCACGTCAAATTGTATTTATAGAGAACATTTAAAAACAACAGAAGTCGACCAAAGTGTTGCACTGCTTCCGTAAGTACACCAAATACATGGAGAATATATAAATATATATATATATATAGAGAGAGAGAGAGAGAGGAGAGAGGTTGGGCGCATGTTCTGATAACGTGTTGCCACACCCACCACAGAACAAACCACATGGATTGGGATGTGAGTACAGCGGGTGACACCTCAGTACCACACTGGAACAGTGTGACTTTTTACAGTGGCTGGAGTGCCAATCCTGGCACCATCCCCCAAGTTTTCCCTGTAAGTTGGAGGACCTGCTGGCAGGGCTGGATGCAGATTAACGTCATACCCAGGATGGAGCAATTGCAGGTTAAGGGCCCAACAGAGTAGAGTCACTTCAGGCATTTTCGGTATTCAAACCAGCAACATTTGAATTGTCGGCACAGGTCCCTAGCTTCACAGCCACTATTCCACCTCTATATATATACAGTGGTGTGAAAAACTATTTGCCCCCTTCCTGATTTCTTATTCTTTTGCATGTTTGTCACACAAAATGTTTCTGATCATCACATTTAACCATTAGTCAAATATAACACAAGTAAACACAAAATGCTGTTTTTAAATGATGGTTTTATTATTTAGGAGAAAAAATCCAAACCTACATGGCCCTGTGTGAAAAAGTAATTGCCCCCTGAACCTAATAACTGGTTGGGCCACCCTTAGCAGCAATAACTGCAATCAAGCGTTTGAGATAACTTGCAATGAGTCTTTTACAGCGCTCTGGAGGAATTTTGGCCCACTCATCTTTGCAGAATTGTTGTAATTCAGCTTTATTTGAGGGTTTTCTAACATGCACCGCCTTTTTAAGGTCATGCCATAGCATCTCAATTGGATTCAGGTCAGGACTTTGACTAGGCCACTCCAAAGTCTTCATTTTGTTTTTCTTCAGCCATTCAGAGGTGGATTTGCTGGTGTGTTTTGGGTCATTGTCCTGTTGCAGCACCCAAGATCGCTTCAGCTTGAGTTGACAAACAGATGGCGGACATTCTCCTTCAGGATTTTTGGTAGACAGTAGAATTCATGGTTCCATCTATCACAGCAAGCCTTCCAGGTCCTGAAGCAGCAAAACAACCCCAGACCAACACACTACCACCACCTGTTCTTTTTCTGAAATGCTGTGTTCCTTTTACGCCAGATGTAACGGGACATTTGCCTTCCAAAAAGTTCAACTTTTGTCTCATCAGTCCACAAGGTATTTTCCCAAAAGTCTTGGCAATCATTGAGATGTTTCTTAGCAAATTGAGACGAGCCCTAATCTTCTTTTGCTTAACAGTGGTTTCGCCTTGGAAATCTGCCATGCAGGCCGTTTTTGCCCAGTCTCTTTCTTATGGTGGAGTCGTGAACACTGACCTTAATTGAGGCAAGTGAGGCCTGCAGTTCTTTAGACGTTGTCCTGGGGTCTTTTGTGACCTCTCGGATGAGTCGCCTCTGCTCTTGGGTAATTTTGGTCGCCGCCACTCCTGGGAAGGTTCACCACTGTTCCATGTTTTTGCCATTTGTGGATAATGGCTCTCACTGTGGTTCGCTGGAGTCCCAAAGCTTTAGAAATGGCTTTATAACCTTTACCAGACTGATAGATCTCAATTACTTCTGTTCTCATTTGTTCCTGAATTTCTTTGGATCTTGGCATGATGTCTAGCTTTTGAGGTGCTTTTGGTCTACTTCTCTGTGTCAGGCAGCTCCTATTTAAGTGATTTCTTGATTGAAACAGGTGTGGCAGTAATCAGGCCTGGGTGTGGCTATGGAAATTGAACTCAGGTGTGATACACCACAGTTAGGTTATTTTTAACAAGGGGGCAATTACTTTTTCACACAGGGCCATGTAGGTTTGGATTTTTTCTCCCTAAATAATAAAACCATCATTTAAAACTGCATTTTGTGTTTACTGTTATATTTGACTAATGGTTAAATGTGTTTGATGATCAGAAACATTTTGTGTGACAAACATGCAAAAGAATAAGAAATCAGGAAGGGGCAAATAGTTTTCACACCACTGTATACTGATATATATATATATATATATATATATATATATATATATATATATATATATATATATATATATATATATATATATAAATATATACGGTAAATAAGTCAAAAGTGACCAAAGTTGGTGCTGACCTAATATAAAACGGTAGACTATTCTAAAGCTTAGGGGCTACTACTACAAAATCATGACCCCCTCTCAGCTGAAGTGTAGAATTTGACACAACCAATAACTTCCCATCAGAGGACCTCAGTGATCGTGAAGGAGAGTAAGGGGAGTAAGAGGTCAGTAGTGTAGTGGCATGTGAAACATACCTTAAACAACATGACTTACCCACAGAGTCAGTTATACAAATGACAAAATTCACTCTGACACATAATTTATTCTCCTTTGGACAAGATTTCAACTTGCAGCAAATGGGGACTGCAATAA
>NW_024378450.1:0-24166 GCF_016835505.1 Polypterus senegalus
CCCGGGGCCCAAAAATAATGTGTTTTAAAAGGGCTATGAAAAAAAAAAGGAAACTTTTTAAAAAATAATGTCTGTTTGTAAAAATAATTGTTTTGTGTACTTGGAAAAAAAAGGCCACAAAGTTGGCCTGGCTGCATCAGAAAATTCCCCCCGGCCCTCGACACGCCCCTTTTTGTTTTCTCACAGTTTGGGATTGTTGCTGTCATATATAAAACACACACAACACCGTATATATATATATATACATACAAAAGAAAATACATAAAAGATAGTTAGTGTCGAGGTGTGAATTTTTTTTGATGACTTTGGGCCCGCCCCAAATATGATGGATGAATTAAGCCCCCCCAAAAAATAAAAAATATAAAAAAAGGAAATATGAAAAATATAAAAAATATAAAAAATTATGAAAATATGGAAATATGAAAAAAAGGAACCATGAAAATATAATTTATGTAAATATAAAAACTATAAAAAGTATAAATGTATTTATAATCTTAGGACACGGGGGTTTAATTTTTATAAACATTAGGTTAAAAAATTAATACTGTGAAATTAAATATACACTTATCTTCCCAGTCATAGCAAATCTTATGTGTAACTTTCTAAAAAATATTCACAGACCGTTTAAGATAAAAACCCTCCAATTTTCATTTTTTTTAAAACATTGATTAAAAATTAAATATTAATTAATTAAATCAAACTTCTTGCCGTCATTCTATTGTAAATTTTTCTGAAAATTTTCTGGGGCCCCGCTAAGATAAAAACCCCGGTTTTAAACATTAGATTCAAAACTAATATTAAAAAAATTAAAAATATAATTTATCCCGTGCAAACCCAAAGCATTAGGCTACATAAAAACGTTTATAAAATATTCACAAAACCCGGGCCTGTTATAAACTAATTGCAAGAAAATAAAACCCCTTCCCCCAGACGGGCAATTTAGTAAATTATCAAAAAAAAGAACTAATCAATGGTTTTATTCACTTTCCTTCTTACTTCAAAAAAAGCGGGCAAAACCCCCAACGTGGGCAGGACAAAAAAACCCACGCCCCACTAAAAATCCTACCCCTTTAAGATAAAAAATTTTCAAAAAACGATTTTCCTCCACCCCCAAGTTTTAATTTCCCAACACCCCGCCTTTATCTTTTTCCCCAAAACCGGAAATGATGTTCCCCCACACAGCCAACCCAAAACCAAACTAAGTTTCCACGGCACAGACGAATTGAAAAACCCCTTTTTTGTAAATTTCCCCGGGTTAAAAAAGACTCGTTTTAAATACAAACCCTTTTCCCCCCATCGGAAGGGGAAAAAATTGATCGATCACGGCCTGTCTCATTTATTACCAACCGTGACTTCCAGGCCCTTTCCCGCTTATATGCCCCCGGGCGGGCAGACATTAGCCAGACGTTAAAACAATTGGGTATCCACAGGGAGTGGGCCCCCTTTCATTTTTTATCAATTAAAAAAAGTCTTAACAAATTTTAAACGTTTTCCCTTTTTTTTATATAAAAGTAAAATACTTATTCTCCCCCCGAATAAATGCGAAAGAATAAAACATCCTTCGTTTTTAAAATTTTTCACGTTTTTTCACACTGTCTCTAACCCCCCACAAAAAAATAAAACAATTTTCAAAAAACGATAGGGACTCTCTGTTTAAGTTATAAGTTCACGACACGTCTTTTCCTGCCCCGCCATAATTTAAAATGATTTTCACCACACCCAAACCTAAAACCCAAAAACTAAACAAAAAACGTTTTTTCCCCGGCCTGGTTAAAGTTCACGACGCGACCTTTTACCGGGCGGGAATCAAAACGGGAAATATTCCCCCCCTAAAACCCTTTTACTAAGTTACAAGATCAGGAAAACCGCCCTAACTAAAACGATTTTCACCCCCCATCTAATTTGAAACTAATAGTAAGAAAAAAAATTTAAAAAAAATTTCCCAAAAACGTTATAAGCTGCATTAGAATCAAAAGCACAAAAATACATGGCCCTCCTAATGCCTGAATGCCTCTTTGAAAATTACGCCCCCCCCATCGGTCAAAAAAATTTGATGGGATCCCCCTTGTCTCAACTTCCCCCGTGAGATCCCGGGGCTTTCCCGATTACATCACCGGCTTTTTTTAGGCAGGGGGGAGATTTTGGGAAGCAATTGGGTCCCCACAGGGCCCGGCCCCCCTCAGGGTTATCAATTAAAAAAAGTCTTAATCAAATTTTTAAAGGATTTAAATTTTTTTTTTTTTTATATCATAAGTAAAATACTTTTCTCACCCCAATCAAAGGATTAAAATATATACACCTTCTGATTTTTAATAAAATTTTTAACCCAACGCTTTTTACAGGCTCTGAAATTTAAACAAAAAAACTTTTTACTTTCCCCATGGTCTAGAACAAAGATTTAAATGAAATTTTTTCCCACTAACGACTCTCTTATTTTTCCCAATGATCTTTCCCCCAAAAAAGAGTTATTAAAAGGGTTCTAAAACCGGGTTAATAAAGTCAAAATTGAGATCGTTTCACTTTTACAGTACACTTGGCAACTAAGAAAGGGCTTTTTCGAAAGTTTTTTAACCGGAAAAAGTTTATTTTACATTTAAAATATGTCAACTTTAAAATATATTTCCGACCTAAGAATGGGGTCTTTCGTTACTTTATTTTAGCCGGAATTGTGCAAATGTCAAAATTGACTTTATTTCACATTTACAGTAAAATTAACTTTTAAAATACGGGGTGGCGATCTCTGGGAAAACAAAGTATGGCTTAGATTTGAACCTTAAAGGCATGTGTTTGAATGGGGTTTTTGCATAGAAAGGGTCACCGCCCTTAGGGCGGAACATCAACAACTTAAACCCTTTTGGGAGCTTTCCCCGGGTCCGGCCCCCCCCCGCCCCCCCCAAGGCTTAGGGGCCCCCTGGGGTGCGCATAAAGTGTTGGGCCGCTTTTTACTAAGCCCCATTCAAACAACAGTGTCTCCAAGATCTTGCCATAAGGAAAGGCATTTTGGGTTTTTTCTTCCTAATGGCTGGTTTAAAAAAAAATACTTTTGTGGTTGAGGGTGGGTGTAGATTATAAAATAAAAGGCCGTTAACCCCCGGGTTTTCATCAAACTTGAAATGATTTTCTTCATACCCGGGGCTTTCAAATCAGATGGGTTCCCAGCATTTAAACAATTTTAAAAAGCGCCTCCCCGGAGGTATGTTTTCTTTTTTTAAATAAAAAACCCTTATCTAGCTCAACCCCCGAGTTTATAAATGAATTTTTTTTCTTTTTCAGAAGGTTGTAGTTTCGGCCCGGGTTTGGGGTTCAAAAGTGGGTCAGATCTTTTTTTGGGCCGGGCAAAAATGGGAAATATTGTTTATAAGCCCGCAGATTTAAAACTTTAACGCCTTTAAGTATTCAAATTATGTACAAATTTTTTTTATTGGAAATAAAATTTTGCTAATTTTTAAGTAGTTATACAGACTAACCTTTTATAAATCAAAAATTTTGGGATTATAAGACCCCCGGGGTTTTTAAAAATTTTAACGTTTTTTAAAAAGTAAAAAAATTATTTTATTGGTAATGTACTTTCATCTAATTATAGTTGTTATACAGCCCAACCTTTTAAATAAAATTTTTTTTTAAACGTTTTTGGACAAATAACCCTAACCTAATTATAGAATTTAACAGACAAACCCTTTTATAAATCGAAAGGTTGATTATAAGCCCGCCCTTTTAAAAACTTTTAACGTTTTTTTAAGTATGTCAAACGTTTCTTTTTAAATGTTAATTTTTTATAAAATTTTCCCGGCTGATTACTTTTTAATCAATGGTCTTAAAGTTAAAAACCCAGTCTTTTATATTTTAGAATGGGGTGAACTGTTTGATTCTTTAAAACCAACTATTCCAATTTGGGAGGTTTTAAAAGCTGAAACAGATTGCCTTTTTGAGAATAAAAATCCTGCCTAAACCAAAGAGCCCCCAAAGTAAGTACCTTTCCCAACTCGGGGGCTTTTGTGTGTGGGGGGGGGGAAAAAAAAGGGGGGCGTTGGGGTTAAATATGTACTTTTCCCCAAGGAACCCTTTTTAACCCCAAAGGCGGTTTTTTTAAATTTTCCCAATCGGGCATCTAGGGCAAAGGCTCTCGGACAGTCTTTTTTGAACATCTCACCACGCCGGGGAAGTTGAATTTTTTGTGCGAAAACAAATGTTTATTTTTAAAGCTTAGTCTTGCTTTTTTTTTTTCAGAACCACCCTCCCCCGGTTTTACTGATTTTGGATATGGGGATCCCCGTTTAATATCACCCGGACTTTAAACCCAAATAACCCGGGAGCCTGAAAGATTAATCCCCCCCTGGCCGAGCTGAAGGCGGAAATCGAACAGTGCTGTTGATTTTTCAAAGTTTCCCGGACCTTTTCCCCCTGTCCCCGGAAAATGGAAAAGGTTATTTTATTGTTTTATTTTGAAAACTTTTACCCAAATAATGTTCAAAAGGCGGCAAGTGAGGACTTGGATGCTAAGATGCTCAAAATGTTGGTTTATTGCTTGACATGTCGGATGTTTTTCACCTTTGTTTTTTAAAAATCCCTTTTACTCCCCCCCCGATATTTTAAGGGAATTTGGGAATATATTAATTGGCAAAATCAAACCTGTTCCAAATGAATAATATAAAAAGCGACCATAAACCCCTTCACCTTTCCCCACCCCCTTTTGGACTTTTGCCCAAACGACGCCTTTTTTGAAGCCCTCGTCCAGAAACCCCCCCAGATGAGATGCAGACATTAAATAAACTTGTTAAAAAGGGGTTCCCAGCGGTTTTTAAACCGGGAAATTTGGAATGCCCCAAGGTGGGGTTTTAAAAAAATTGGGGTTCTGAAAATTTTCCCCTCCACAGTAGGGCCCCACATCAGTCTGGGTTACTCCCTTGGCTCCCATCTGTTTCTGGCCCGTAGCCCCCACTTTTTGCTCCAGTCATGCTTGACCTTTTCTCTTCATTTTGTTTATTTCAGCTACCCCCCTCTGCCCCCCATCACGGGACCCTCCTGTTTCGGGCCCCCAAAGTTTCCCACTTTAGTAGGTCCCGAACCCTCCCCCCAGCCCCCGGCCCCCTCTGTTTCGGGCCCCCCCAGTTTCCCATTTTAAAACCCCTTAACCCCTCTGCCCCCGCACTGGCTCCTCTGTTTCTGGCCCTGGCTCCCACTTTTGGGCCCCTGCCCCCTTCCTCGGCACTGGCTCCTCTGTTTCGGGCCCCTGTAGCTCCCACTTTAGTAGGCCCCCCTTACCCCCTCTGTCCTCAGCACTGGCTCCTCTGTTTCGGGCCCCAGGCTCCATTTTGTTCCGGGTCATTGCCCCCTTTGGGCACCCCTGCTTAAGTCTCGTTTATTTCAGCTAGCCCCTCGGGGGCCCAGCCTCATTTTAAATGAGCCCTGAAAATTCTCCTCCCAACCCTTTGGCTCCTCTGTTTCTGGTCCCATAGCTTCCATTTCTGCTCCAATAGCCCCTTGTTTCCCTTTCCTTGCCCCTGTTCCAGTCCCCGTTTCATCAGCCCCTATTACACAGCCGCTTGCAGCTACCCCTTCAACTTTTTCCCAACCCGGCCGTCATGCCCGGTGGTTCTGTGGTATCTAAACCTTCACCCTCGCTACTTTGGCAGGGGGGGGCCCCCTTTTCCCGTCTCTAGAAGACGGCCCGGGACTTTTTTCAACAGATCGACAGACCTGCTTTTAACAACACTGAAATAAGCCCCCTTTAAATTTCGCAATCCCTTTGAACTAGGGGTCTTACGGAGGTGTTTAACAGTATTCAGAGACGTGAAAGAATTCGGGATATTTTTTCCAGGAATTTTAAATCCCCCAAGTTTGTGTTTCCCGGGTTGCGCCCCGATTCATTACCTATAAAGTTTTTTTATACAATTGACTGGCTTTTAATAAAAATGAGCGGTTTTTTTAGCAGATAGAAATCTTCTTCAGAGTCATGAAAGTGTTTTGGGGCTGATGAGTCTCTGATGCTAGTCACCCAGTTTTTCCCACCTAGGGGGGGCCAGGCCCCCCAAAGGTATCATCCCCTACTCAACCATGAAATGAAAAAGAAAATGAAGCATTTAATTTTTCTTATAATTAGGGAAAATCAGCTCTTTTTTCCCTTTTTTGTCTGCTTAGCCAAATTGGGGACGTGTTGGTAAAGGGCCCCCCAGGATGCGTGGGCGATAAACTTCAGAGAAAGGGGCGGGATTATCTGAGCATGAAAAAGTGCCCTTTTGGTTTGGGCATAAATTTAAAAAACTTGTTGGGTTTTATTAAAATTGTTGTTTGGTACAGGTGTCTAAGAAATGAAAATTTTTAAAATTTGAAACCCCCGAGGTAAAAACCCCCAAAACCTTTTTTATTTTTTTACCGACAACCTTTACTATGGTTTTTTTAAATTTTAAAAAGGGGTTTCGGGGGGAAAAATTTCCGATTACTGTTACACAACTACCCCCTCCACCCTTAGCCATCGTTGGAAAGGCCCATTAACGGTGTTTCTCCCCCTGCCCGCCGACCCCTGAAGAACTTTTTTCCGGTTTTGGGGGTTGAAAACCGGATTGTGGGTCCCAATTTTTTTTTATTAAACATACGTTTCCCCAAATTTTAAACCCCAAGCCCAAACGATATAAAAGCGGCCTGTGACACGAAAATGTGCCCCCAAAAATTCCAAGTGAATGCCCAAAAAACCCCCCAAAAGTGGAAAAAAATGCCGGTTTGTAAAAAAAAAATTGAAAATGAGGGGAAAACCACGTGCTTTATGGGAAAACCCAAGTCTGAGGATCGTTGGGGAAAAAAATTGCGATTTTAAAAATGGCAAAAAAAGGGGTGCACTTTCCCTAATTCATATACTTTTGGGTCCTTACAGGGTAAATCCTGGTTCGGGGGGTGAAGATTTTTACAACAGTTTTTTTGGGGAATCCCCTCCCCCCAAAGGGTTCAGGGTTATACCTTCAAAACTCACAAAAAAAGGTTACGGAAGGGTTTTTTTTAAAAGATCTGCTTAAAAAGGGGGAACCCTAGTGTTACTACCAAGGAAATAAGCTGATTTTTTCCAGTTTATGGTTATAAATTATTTTTTATAGATTTTTTAAATTTTTTTTAACAAGGGAATTAGTGCCATCCCCAAAAAGGGGGGGTTTTGAAGCGCAAGGATTTCCCCCATTTCTTCAAAGGGGTAAAAACCAAAGAATTAATGGGGTCCCTCCCCAACCTGAATCTGGGTGTTCAGGCAGTGACCAAAAAAAAGGAAAAATTTTTTTTACCTGGTGAGGGTCAAGCATGGTTTTTAATTTTAAAGGGAGATGGTTTTTTTATTGAAAAAATGACGCGAAATTTTAGAACAGCGTGCATTAAATTAAGCGAGGTCATAAAAATTGGCAACATTCCCCCGTTCAATGCATGCCCCGGCATCTCTATGTATGGCCATGTAAAAAGGCAAAATTGAAATGCCCCCAAAAAGTCTGTGGTAAACCTTTTTGACCATTACAGTAGTAGTCGGGAAAAACTATTCAAGCTTCTATTCAATGGTTATTGTTCTGTGAAACAGTTGAACATACAACCGTTTCTAAACCTTAAAGTAAAAAAGGGTTCCCTTTCATTTTGGGCCGGGTTAAGTGTTAAAAATGTTAAAGGCCTTTGAATTTGCGGGTTGGGTTTTTACCCGCTCCCCCGAATTTATGATTTAAACAGTACCCACCCTTTAAACCCGAAAGGACGGTGGGCTATGTATAAAAAGGGATGAAAAAAATTAAATACTTAGGAAAAAATTTTTAATCTAGATTGCAGTCTCTGGGGAATTTTGGGAGTATAAAAAAACAAGACCTGGGTTTAAAATTTTTTAAAACACTGTGATTTCCCCTCAACCTGCTCAAAACCCCGGGCCTTTTGTTAACCTTTAAAAAATTTTACCAAAAAGGCGGGGGGGGCCCAAAAAAATTTCCATAAAAAGTTTTCCCTTTAGCTTGAAATTTGAAAGGAAAAAAAAAAAATGCCCCGGTCGGTCACCCCCCTTCTTTTTTCAGATTTTGGGGGATCCCCGGGAGTTTTTTTGGTTTAAATTTAAAAGGGCCACCCCCACCCTCCACGTGGTCTAAATTTTCCAGCCCTGCCCCCGGGTTTTGTGGGAAATTAATTTTTCCCCCTCTTTGGCACCTGCCCCGGGAGACAAAATTTTTGGGATTGGGGACTGTCGTCACACAGAGGGATGAGAAGCAACCCGTTATTTGGGGCAGTGTGGAAATAGCAAAGGCCATTGCCCAAAGGGTAAAAAGGGTTTCAAAATTATCGAGTTTGGCATTACCCGGCATTTTCTGACTTATTCTCGGATTATATAAAGCTTCATAAAAAGGCAGAAGCGGGGGGTTGGGGTTATCCTGCCCGGTGTCCGGGATGAAGCTTCCCGCTAAATTATTTTTTTAGATTATTAAAAGGAAGGTGTACGTTTGGGACCGCGATAAATCAGGCCCGTCCCCCCAAAGGGCTTTTTTAAAATTTTTTTTAAATTCTTTTGGGGAAAATTTGGGGGGAAAAAACCTTCATCTCACTACAAAACTTAAAAAGGGGCGGTGGGGGAATTTTTGAATACATTTTCTCCAAACAGTATAATGTTTTAGGAATTTATCGGCGGGAGATTGCTCAAAACAATGGAAGTACAACCCCATGAAAAAATATACCCTACCCGGAAGCGAAAATTTTTCATTGCTGCTTTCACCACGGCCCCATGCCCGGTTTGGGTTGTAATTTTTTTGGCCCGTCTGGGAGAAAGGGTGTTTCCCATGACACCCATTTTGGGCATTTTTTTCTTTCAGCCGGGGCAGTACAATCCTCCTCTGGGGGACTTTTTAGGGGAGCTCACCAGTGAGTTAAAACCTGGTGATTATATTACTGAATTTGCTTCAAAGGGGCCAAAAGGCGCTGGATAAAACGGCAAAAAAACATGTAAAGGGAAAGGAAAAGGTATCCCCTCAATCACGAAACCGGGAAAATTTAAACCCCGGTCACCAACCAATTTGGGTTTAGAATTTTGTGGGCGCCCCTTTAAACCCCCACTAAGAGTTACTGGTTCCCGGTAAGCAGATCCATCAAATAAAAACTTTTTACTTTAGAAAACAGACCACCAGGAAGAAATTCAGGTGGGTTTTTAACCCAAAAGGGGTTTTCCCCAAAAAATTGCAACACAAAACCTTATCACAAAAAAAATTTTGGCCCGCCTTCAACACCCCCTTCCGCTAAAATTATTCTGGACCCTCTTGTTCCGTAAAAACCTTATGTGAAAAAAAAATTTTTGGGAAAAAATTCGAATCCTTGTGTCTCTTTTTCAAAATATCGTTTGGGTTTTTTAGTTGGTTTAAAAAGTTACAGCTTTTCCCAAAATTTAACCCAAATTTAAAAATTTTTTGAGGGGCTCCCCAAAGTCTTTATCCCACCACAACTTTCCCCTGGAAAATAAATTTGGTCATTATGGGTGATCTGATGGAAAGGGGTAGCGAAAAACCGGGAAAAAGAAAAAGCTTTTCCAAAAAAATACTCATCCCGGGAAACTGTCATTTTTCTTGGTTTTAAAATTTATTTTTTTCCCAAAGGAAAAAAAAGGGGCGATTAATCTTAACGAATTATATTAATCTTTTTTAAAACCCCAGGGAAAAATTGATTACTACCTTGGCCCGGGAAATGTATCCGGGCGTGTTAATTTTTTTCTGGAGGGGAAGATGCTAAAAACTACCCCTCGGCTATCTCTTATGGGTTTAAAGGCGCGGAAACCCCCCAACCCGCGAAAGAACAAAGGGCTGTTTTCCCCCCCGACTGGCCTGTCGGGTCACCCTGAAAAGATAAAAAAAAGGTGTTCTGAACAAAGTAACATATTCCCAGCATTTCGGAGAATAACCCGAAACTTTAAAAACCCTCCAAAGGGCTTACTCCGTTTTGTCGCCACCGTAAAAAACTTATCAACGCCTTTTTTAGCATTTTAAATTTAAAGCTTTTTCCGAGATAGCCTGTTTCTTTAAAAAGGGAATATACCTCTTTCCCCCAAAAAGTTTAAAACACTCAAGAAGGGGAAAAAAATCTGTCCGAAAAATAAGTGACAAAAAAATAAACCAAAAAGAAGAAAACTATTCTGGGAAAAGAAAGGGGGGGGCTTTTGGGGGGTCTTTTTGCCCTGGCCGTCCATTTATATCCAGTTTACAGTTTTTTTAAAAATAAACATGGAAAACGCTTTAGAAAATTATTTGGGCCCCCCAGCAACAGATGTTCCCTTTTTAAAAAATTTCTGAAAAGAACTCTTGGTGCCACGAAACTGAACTGGGCAAAGAAATGAGAAACATCCCCAAACGCCGGGTATAGGGCGACGGAAAGGGGGAAGCTTTTTCACTTCCATCTTGCAGAAATTTTGACTCTAGTTAAAAAAGGCCCAAAAGGCGGGAGTCTGGCGTCGAATTTAAAAAAAAAAGAAAGTGGCGAGGGGGGGGCCCGGGAAAAGTCAAGGTGTTTTGAGGCCAGGTTTTGGGAAGAGGTTTTGAGAAGCGGCCTTTTTATAAAATCAAAAAAAAAAAATATTGAATTTGTTTTTCATAAAAAGTCCGTTAATCCCCCTTGCCTTCTGGGAAAAAACGGGGGAGCTGTTGTTAGAAGGTAAACCTTTGGTTCCCGGGTCCAACATTGGTGGATTTGGGTCCGTAATCCCACCCTTTTTTTCCCTACAAACCTGAACATAGGGGGCAAGGGGGGGGAAGGAATTTGTAAAGCCATGGCGGGTTTTAACATTCCATTTTCTGGGCGACCAATGATGAAACGAAGAACTCCTTGAAAGTTTAAAAACCCCCCGGGCCCCCCCCTCCCCGCTCATCAAAACAAAATTAGCCCCTACCATTTAAACCGGAAAAAAAAAAACTGGAATGGGTTGTTTATTAATTTGTAAAATTATTTGTTTATTAAATACAATTTTATAATTTCAGAGTGTCGCCCTCCTTTAACCGGGCTTTAAAATTTTTAGGTCTCGGATCTTTTTCATGCAAAAGGGACTGATAAAAAAAAAGAGTCCCCCGAAGGAAGCCAGGAACAACAAATTTAGAACCATAGAGTCATTACTGTTCAAGCCCCCAGAATACTTTTTTTTTACAGAGGTGTACGGGGACCTTTTTTCTCTGATGCAGATAGAAGAGGCAGTGATGACCGGGTTTGTCCGGGGAACCAACTTTGAAGCTGTCGGAATTGTAAAAAGATTTGTTTACAGTTTTTTGTAAAAAATGGGAAACCCGGGGAAATAAAATAAACCGGGGGGTTTAAAAGGGAAACAAAAACTCCCGTTTTCCCCCTTCTGTAAAAGGGAAACCGACCAGTGTTTCCCCCGGGTTGGGGTTTTTGGGGGGTTTTTCCACAAACATGGCCCCAAACCGTTATTTTTTTTTGGTGGGGATCCCGCCAAAAACACCAAAGGAAATATCTTTCGTGTAGGGGGCTTGGGACAGTAGTTCTGTTAATTGTTTTGTATTCATGGTTTTATTATGTCCTTTCAGAAATTTCGCTCTGGTTGATTTCAATGATTTTTCAAGACCATATACTAATTGATTAGGTCCGAGGGAGAGGGACGTGGAAACGTAATTCAAATTTTATGTTTAGTTTTAACTTAAAAAGATCGCCCCATTTTTTGAGGGGTTGATCAAAAGCGAAAAAGGAAAATCCAGGGGAACTCTGGAAGGGTGATACCCGAGCTTGATCCTTCAAAAGCTTTTTCCCGTAATTTCCAGGTTTTAAAAATTTCTGGCACCATTCCGAAATCTGGGTTGAAAAGGGGTTTTTGGGGGAATCTGTTCACCTCCTGTACAAACCAGGAACTCTACATCATTTGTGTTTGAAATTGAACGGTTTCCCGGGAAAAACCCAAAAGGCCTTAATTTTCTACCCAAAACCAATCACCCATACTTTGGTGGGTTTGGCCCGAAACAGGTTTTTTTGATTCATACCCCGGATCCTTTGGGATACTGAATACTTTATATTCACCCCTTTTCCCCAGGGTTTTAGCATTATTGGGGGTAAGGGCCCTGGGGGTCCCAATTTCCGCGGGGTGAAACCTTTCTTTTTTCAAACAGGGGGGGATGTTTGGGTTACTCTGTAACGTTTGGGATCCCCCGGGCCAAAAAAATTCATCTTTGTTCCAACCAAAACTTCACGCCCAAACCCGGGTTTAATATTTTTTCCCGGAAAAAAAAGATCTGTATGTAGGGCCCTTTTTAAATTCCCAAAAGTCCCTACCGGTTTTATAAGGGAAAGTTTTTAAAAACCCATGTTTTCTCCGTCGGGTCTTCTCTTAATTTTTTTAAGTGTATCTTTTTTAAAAAATCCCCAGGAAAAAAGGGGAATGAAGAGTCTCTTTGGGTGTAATTTTTGCAGGCCTTCTAAGACGGGTGGGGAAGGATAATTTAATTTAACTCGGGGTATTAACGGGTTTTTGGGGGGACATTCCCAAATTGGGGGAAAAAAAACTGGCTATAGGGGGGTTGGGCAAACCGACCTTTTCCCCTTGGAGGGATGTTGGGCCTTTGGGTTCACTATCTTTCCCCTTTGGTGTAAAAAGAGTGTTTTCAAATCCAGGTAATCTTCCCCCCTTTTCCCATGAGGAAACCTAGGGGGCCCTTCGAGAGGGCTGGGGTGGTGGGACTTCAACGATATACTTTTTTCTACACTGCTCCGGGTAAAGGCACCTAAACAGATCCAGTTAGATTTGACCTTTTTTCAGACATTTCAGGGCGAAAAGCCTTTTCTTAAAAAAAGTCTCTCTTTTTTTAACTCTTTTTTCCCCTTCTGACGACGTTTAGAGAATGCTGCAAAAATAATTCCCTAACCTTTTTGGGTTCGGGGGTAGCTTTACCGGGGGTCTCTTTTTGCTTTTTTCTTTTTATGACCATCAACCCGCCCCCCTCCTGTTTTTTTAGGACTCCACCTGAGCACTGGTTACCCCTGATCACATCTTTTTTTCCCAAAATTTTTTGCCCCGGGTTTTATATGTGGTTTTAAAGCCTTTTTTTAGGAGAGGCAAAGCTCTTTTAAACAGTCCTCGGGAAATTTTAAACCCCCAACCCCTACCTTTCATTACAGGGGATCCAAAAATCCTGGGGGCTTCCCGCTTTCTGATAATATTGGATGGAAGGGGTGGGGCCTGGTAAGACCTTTATTTATCAGCGGATACAATGCCCACGGGGCTGAAAAAGCAACTTCACTATCACCTTACCAAACTGAAATCACGTTTTTTTCTGGTCCCTTTTTTTTTAATAGTCCCTTTTAAAATGATTCTTTCTTTACCGGGGGATAATCGGGTTTTTCATATGTGATGGTTTAAATTTTTTTCGCCTGATCCCCCCTTTTATGAACACACCCCCAAAAGGGGGAGGTTCTCCCTCTCTGATGAAATATCTCCATAACCCCAAAAGTGGCCCCGGGCCCCGATGTCGGGGGGAAAGGGGGCCTTTTAAGTTAAAGAATTCGATCAGGATGTCTCCTAATTTTTCCCACCCAGCTGTCCTTTTAATGTATAGTTTCATCCTTTTTTACCCGGGGACCTCGGTTTTCCACGGGATTATCTTTTAATTTTGAGGGTTCTCAGAAGGGGCAAATCCCGCTAACATCGTCAGCAGGGAGGTTGTCGAATTCATAAAAAACAGTAGGCCTTGGAAACCTTCGCCCGGAGGGAAAGTATTTAAAGTTTTTTTCACGGGGCAAACGGGAAATTATTATCTTCGTCATGGTACCTATGTGGGGGCTGAACTTTTTGAAACCCACCCCAAGAACCCCTTCCCAATTCTATGGGGGGTTTGCAAGCCTCCCTGAAATTGGGAAAAGGTGTTTAGGGAAAAAATTTCCAGGGAAACGTTGCGGGTTCCCTTTTTCGCCCATTTGATACCCTTAGAAAAAATGAAAATCGATTAAAGGGCCCTTTTGGGGTTTTATTGAACATCTTGGGGCCCGGCCTCCGGTATCCAGTTTTTAAATTTTTTTAGGCCAACCAGCCATTTGACTAAAAAGAGTCGTTTTTTTTCTTAACTTTCCCCAGTATTTTTTCGATCCCAAAGCTCGGAAGACTTTAATTTTTTTTAAATTGGGGGCGAAAAGGAAAACCCACAATCTCTTTTACCGTGTTTTCAGTTTTTAAATCCCCCCAGGTGTACAAGTTGGGGGCGGGAAAGATTTCATCTGAAAAAGTTTTGTTCATAATTTTTGGGGGGTTTTTGTTTTTAACACCCCAACCGTGTCTCCTACTTTAAACTTAAACAAGGGGGCCCGGGGTTGGCGGCAGAAATTTTTTAAACCCTTTTTAAAAATTTCCCCTGTTTACATCGGAAGGAGCCATTTTTTTGCTTGATGATAACTTTTTTTGTAAAGTATACCAAATCAGGCAATTTATCGATGTAGGTTCTTTTATAAGCGCTGAAATATTTCCCCAAATTTTTGATTTTAATGTCCCGGGTTTAAAAATTTTCCCCCGGAGGCCTTTTTAAATTGTTTCCCGTGGTGAAATGTTTTATCCGATCTTCTTTTAAAGCTTTTGAAAATCACGGTTGAAAAACTCTTTTCCCCCATCGGTCTGGAGTTTCTTTGGGGTCCGGCTCAAAAATGTCTTGAAGGCCCCCACTTTCCCTTTCCCGTTTTTTTCTTCGGGTCGACCCAATGCCGGCTTAAAAAATATTTAAAATGTTAACAAATATTTTCCCGATTATCTCGGCCCCCATTTTTCATGTCCCTAAATCCATCTGCCTTTTGAGTCTATATGGATACATAAACCTTATTTCTCCTAAAAAGCCTTCTAGCCCCGGGTTTTGAATTGTATAAGCAATTAAAGGGAAAACCAGTCCGGGCCCTGTTGGTCATTACTTTTTTTGACCCAAACCCCAAAACTCTTTTTTAAAGAGTTTTTGTTTCCAGGATTTGCGGGGTATAATAAACTTTTCCAAAACCCCCCCCCGCCACGGGGAAAAAAAAATGTCAATGGTTTTTAAAAAACAAAGGAGGATTTAAGGGAATTTTCAAAAAAATCAGTTTAAAAAATTTTAAAAAAATTTTATAGTAAGGGACATTGAGTTCAGACCCGGCTGGGTTTTTCTATATCATATCCCTTAAAAACCCCCAAAAGGGGCATCGGTTCAATTTTGGGACAGAAAAGGCCCCCTTTAAAAAAGCCCGCTATTTCACGTATTTTAGAGTAAGATGGATCGTCCATGTTGTGAAAGGGCCCGTACAATAGCCTTTGGGGAAAGAATGTTCATTTTTCCCGTTCATCTACAGCATTTTTAACAAATGGGAAAGAACCCTTGTGAAAAGGGGGAAAGATGTTAAAAACAGCCAAGTCTTTTTTGACCCGGCTCCTGGCCAAGGCCAGGGAAAAAAGTCAGAACCTCTTGGGGCCCAAACCCCATAAAAAGAGTCCGGGTTTAAACGGCCCGATTCCGGGCCCGGGGTGATCTATGAAACAGCCTTTTACCCCGGTGCTTTTAGTCCCGATCATTTATGTCCAGCGGGCTAATCAAACTCTTGATCAGTTTCGAGTCTTAGGCCCCCCAGAGCCCCCCTCCCGTTTTTTTCAATGCCCCGCCCCTCATAATCAGAATCCTGGGGCGATGGTTTTTAAGAAAGGGCCCGGCCTCTACCAAGTTCCCCCCAGTGTCTTCTTTTATGCATGGTCTGCTGGGTATCTCCTCAAACGCCCGGCCCTGTCCCCCAGAGTATCCTCGGGAGGGGGCAAAAAATTGGTTTTAATTCCCCGGAGACTGTCCAGCCAATCATATCATCAGGAGGGGGGTAACTGAGGTTCGGGGCCCAAAAGATCTTAAATTTGAGGCATCAGAAAAATCCGGGCCCAAAACGGGGGGTCTGAAGGTGAGTTGTTGGGGGCGGAATTTCCCGGGGTTGGAAAAGATGTCGGGGCCAAAACAGGTGGGGGACCGCCGCTGTTTTTCCGGGGAAAAAAAACCTGATCAGGACGAGGGCGGGGGGCTGGTTGTTACCCCAAAAACACATGGGGGTCTGTCAGCAAAACTGCCCCCGGAAAACCCGGGGGGTAGGTTAAACCCATCCTTACGGGAGTAGAGTAGAAGGTGTTGGTTTTGGGGAAAAGGGTTAACCCGGGCCCAAAAAAGGAGTCAGGGGGGACGGTGTTCCATACCCCGGGGCTTTTCGGGAAAGATCAAAATTTGGGGGGACTTCGCCACCCCAGGGCCGGGGAGAACAGGGAGACCACCGGGCTAGCCCCGCTTGGAAGGGTAGTTAGTTGAAGACATCTCGAAAGGTTTTGGTTAAGAGACTATGGAAAAAACCCCCGTTTTTATTTTCAACTCACTTGGGGGGGTTGACCCCCAGTTTTTTCCCCCCCCTCCGAGCATGAATTATTCAACATGCTAAACCCCCTCCCAATTTTTTTTTAATTCTTTTTATCTGGTGGATAGTTTTCCTTTAAAATAGCTTCCTCAATATTTGGCATAAGAGCTTTAAAAACTCCAGTCTTTTATAGAAAAATTAATTTCACTCACTCGATCCTTTATCACATTTCTTTATCTTCCTCTTGACGGCATCTATATTCGGGTAGGATAGGCTCCTTCTTGGAAAGCGGCATCGTGAGCTGTCCTCTGCATTTCTTTTTACCTCTACCGGCACAAAGCACGTTAGAATCGTAC
This sequence comes from Polypterus senegalus, assembly GCF_016835505.1. Taxonomy (NCBI): domain Eukaryota; kingdom Metazoa; phylum Chordata; class Cladistia; order Polypteriformes; family Polypteridae; genus Polypterus; species Polypterus senegalus. The sequence continues at coordinate 16,662 of NW_024378450.1, forward strand.
CAGACAGAGCTGAAGTGTGGTTCCCGTACTCCCGTAAGGCCCTGTTAGCTTTCAGTTTCTTAGGGCGTTCACAAGACCGTCCATTCTGTCTGCTTTTGTGTGTGTGTATGTAGGCGTTTCACTAAGTGGTAGAATTTTATACAAGAACTCTTTCATTTCCTCCCACAGTCGGGTTGGGAAGGGGTGGGCGATATGCCTCTCCTAACCCTATAGGAGGAAGAGATAAAGCGTAACTCGGGCGTGAGTATTGTTAATGGGGAGTGACAAGTGTCCGGTTTGAAGACCAGCCCTAAAAGCGGGGTTTAGAGATGATCAAAATATGTGGTGGTCCAACCCCAGGGTGGGTATAGTTCATATTTTATATTTTCATATTTACATAAATTATATTTTCATAGTTCATATTTTCATATTTCCATATTTTCAATTTTCATATTTTCATATTTTCATATTTGAGGCGGGCTTAATGTCATCCATCATATTTGGGGGGGCTTAAAGTCATCAATCAAATTCACACCTCTTTTGACACTAACTATCTTAATGTACTCACTCTACATATATACACATACATATCTTCATATCTACATATCTATATACATATCTACATATACACTATATATATAATATATATACATACATACCTATCTATATCATATATACACACATACATACACACACAAATTATATATATGTGTGTATGTATGTATATGTGTGTGTGTGTGTATATATATATATATATACATACATATACTTGTGTGTATGTTTGTATGTGTCTATATGTGTGTGTATAGGTTTAGTCACTGAGTGCAAGGGAAAAATAATAAATTATAGTCTATAAGTTATTAAACAGTAAAACATTAACGTTTTAAGAAGTACAGGTACATTGAAATTACATTTTCTATGTGACGTCTCAAATTTGTGCCTCTGGTAATGTGCCTTACCGCATTTAAAAATTAGTTTTGTGTCCTCAGCCTTTTGGGGACAGTCAGCGGTGGGTCTTGTGTAGACTGGTGAGACGTCCGCCATTAATCAGCTGTGATGGCACTGCTCAGTCCTCCACTCGGTGCGTGTCTTCATAATTGAGGTGAGGACCTGATAATCGTATCGGCAAAAGAAAGTGTGAATCGCCTTAATATTATTTTGCCATGGTGTAGAAAAGAGGGTCCCGTGGTTTGCACTTGTCTGGGCTATAGCGCAGGGGAGGATGAAAAAATTAAAAGTGCTCACTTTGACTTAAGGCAGAAGCGCAGTCAGCCCTCAAGGCCGGCATTAGCTATGTGAGCGCCTGGCTGCTCGACTTTTGCTGGGCAGGAGACCCCAGTTTTTGTACCACGCTCATGATATCAAAAGTCTCCAAGCCTTTTGGAGGTCATTCATATATTATATATATAGCAAAATACCGTCCGAGGAGAAGTATGTGTTAAAGAAGTAATGAAAAGAAAAGGAAACATTTTAATAATAACGTAACATGATTGACATTGTCATGAGTGTTGCTGTCATATATATGCCTGCCTAAATAAGTCACCCTCGCTTTTCTCTTACTTTATTTACCATTCATTTAATCATGGCTAGTGAGTGAAAAATTATAAAATGGAAGGAGGATGGCTTTACCAAAACAATTATTGATGGCGTAATCGACTATTCATAAAGCTTGAATTGGTGATCTGTTTTTCTGTGTTAACCTCATATTTTTTCATACTTCTTCTCAAATTAAGATGGTGCAGGTAAAATGAATCGGATGTGCTGATCAATGTAATCGTGTACCAGGAATTCATGCATTGATTAAAGCTCCCTTGCTTGTAATGCAAAGTGGGATTAAATGATTATTTTTAACGTTATGGAACACATGCATCGAAGCTTCTCAGCTGTGCTTGTGCTAAGAAAAGGAAGATTTTAAAAATAACGTAACACGATTGTCAATGTGACTTTGTAAGTAGTGCCTGGAGGATTCAGGTGTGTAGAAACTCGAGAGATAGGCGGTGTATTAACTTGTGGATTTTTCTGTGAGATTTGGTGGCAGTCTGATTGCTTGAAGACGGCAGTTAGCTGGAGCTCAGCTCAGGAGCGAAATGAGGTGAATGGAGGAGATGATGACGGACTCCCCACCACTTAACTGTCAATCCCCCACAAACACAGTCTCTCGAATTTGCATAAGCACAGCCCTTCACCAATAATTTTAACTTAGTTACAAAGTGATCAAAACTCTCGTTATATCCTGCGCCTCTCATTAAACTTGTATCCCGGATTACCTGTGGGCATGAAAACGCCAGCGTAGCCTGTCTATGAACTTAATTTAAACTTTAGTTTACACCTTTCTTTCTTTCCGAGGCAGCAACACTCATGAATATGTGTATATGCCACTCGCTTCGCTTCATTGTTTGCTGCCTTCTCATATATAATGCATGTTTTCTTAAGCGCTTTTTGGAGGTCTTCCTGGTTTTCTACGCTTCGCTGACAGTCAGTTCACGTGGATTACGTGGAGCGTGATGATGTCACACAAACTCCCCACCGTCATTCCAGCTCAACTTATTACAGTTAATGGAGAAAAATACCTTCCAGTTATGACCATCTGACGTAGAATTTCGAAATGAAACCTGCCCAACTTTTGTAAGTAAGCTGTAAGGAATGAGCCTGCCAAATTTTAGCCTTCTACCTACATGGGAAGTTGGAGATTAGTGATGAGTCACTGGTGAGTCAGTGAGTGAGTGAGTGAGTGAGTGAGGGCTTTGCCTTTTATTAGTATAGATTTATATATTACAAAAACAGATGCAGAGTCATTAAAAGGTTTGGGGTAGCCACCCTATAATAGTTCCTGGCTGCAAAAGTATAAATTGTTCACACTGATGTGCTCAGAGCAGTCCAAAACAGAACTGATGAGTTAGGGTAAATATGGCAGCTTTAAAGGACAGCAAGGGAAGTGAGGTCATCAGGCGGAAGGGGAAAGGGGTCCTCTTCCTTAGGCTCGGACAGGCGTGACGTCATCAGAAGGGTCAGGACCAGAGTGGCATCATCAGGGCCAGGCAGAATTTCCCGTGAACAGTCCGCAGGAAAATGAGAAAAAAGGTCAGCGCACTTCGCCACCCCCTGGTCTGACATGGAATTACTCTCATTTAGACCCTTTAGCTGCCTCCCATGCACATGTATGACAATATATATATATATATAAGCCACGATACATAACAGAAATGTTAAAAATTTTGCTATCTCTTTCCCCACATGTTCTTTCATGCCTTTCCCTTGTAGTTGCGTTTGTCTTAACCTCCCTTCACAAGCTCTCCCTTTCTCAACAACGTATACTGTATCAGAGAGACAATGTGTGGCATTCTCCCTAATGGCACTCAGTTTTGTTTAATTCTCCCCTTCACTTTTACCTCCTGGGGTCAAGAGCATCCCCTTTACTGAGCCTGCCATTTTAGTTAACAAAGTACACTGTCTTGAAACAGTGCATTGAAGGATTCATTGCCACATGACTGATGACATCCCAAAACTTTTCACATCACTGAAGTACTGGGGTGGCCTGACTGTGTTCTCCCTCATAGGTAGGCTTTTGGTGGTGGCCTTATTCTTTCCATCCCTCATTTGCAACACCTAGAGATGCAATACTATAAGTGTGGTTGCGGTTTCATCACCACTCAAAGTCAGGTAATTATATCATGTTTAGCCGTCAGACCTCATATTCAAAAAAAGAGCAGAAAGTGAACCACTCTGCGGCACTCATCACAAGGCGGTTCATGCACACACTCAACACTGACCAATTTAGAGAGGACACTCAAACAGGAGTTCACAGACATGGAGAACATGCAAAGTCCACATAGAAGGCAACCTGACTAGGATTCACACTGCTCTAAGTACAGTCAGAAACCAATGTAAAAATTATTATTACTCTACTCACTCTCCCTATGAATAAATAAAGGTTTACATATATTTACTGGTGTGCTCTGGCCACCTATGGCAGCCCAACCTTCTGTCCATAGCTTGCTTCACCTTCTATTGTTAGATGGTGGAATTTTTTGTTAAATGAAAAAACCTTTTATTTATAATATTTCACCAGGAGGACTCAGGGCACAAACTCACAATCTCTTCACTATGAGACAGACAGCTGTGCTAGCATTGCGCCACATTGTGCAGCCACGGCTTGTCGACTACTAACACACAACTCAGCCATCACTGTTGTTAGTGAAGCAGATGTATATCATTTTTTTTTTTTTGTTGTGAAGTGTGAGTCCCTATCTTGACCCCAAACACGAGGCTGAGTCTCAGTACTTCAGAAAACCAGCTTTATTCAGCTTGAAACAGGAACAGCACGGTTATTTATTGTAATGTGATCTGCCACTCTCCTATACACAGGCACAGCAATCAGGCAGAGTCATGGCCAGGTTAGTGGCCAAGTAATACTGTTCCCCTGTAGTTATAATGTTCCCTGCATCACCCATGCTCATTGGGCTATAGATGCGGCGATCACACTTTGGGATGCTCTTCGGCGTGTCATCCCTTTATGGGGGCCCCAAAAGAGTTTAGAAACCTTACAACATATTCACATTAAATTGGTTGTATGTGTGAATTTCCCCTTGGGATTAATAAAGTATCTATCTATCTATCTATCTATCTATCTATCTATCTATCTATCTATCTATCTTGACATGAGAGTGTCACTGTTGTGCTCCTAATAAGACAAAAAAATTCTATATAGGTGTATACTACATAAAATACAGTTTTGAAAAAAAATGAGCATTGCATAAAAACATTGCACTATTTAGCTAATCTTTTATATACCTATACTGTATATAGAGAGTGAGAGCAGATATCAATTACATATATGCTGTATTGATTGTCAGTCAATGGGTAGAAGGCTTAAATCTGTCTTAAATGGAGTGTCTGTTGATTGATTTGTGACATATTCACACTCACACCACGCCTATCCTTACCGAGCCAATTAACCTAATGCACATGTCTTTCAGATGTGACAGGAAACCCCATGCAAACAGTAACCAAGTCAGTTGTTTTTAAAAACTAGAACATTTGGCTATCAGTGGCCTCACTGTTGCAAAAGGTCAAAGAGCCAGTATGACCTAGTGGCTCATGCATTGCATTTTATGTATTCATGCATACTTTGGCACGTCAATTAACATGCCTCTGTTTGGGTTATGAAAGTTTAGAGTGCCTCCAGAAGGTATTCAGACTCCTTCACTTTTCTCACATTTTCCTATGTTGTAGCCTTGTGCTAAAATCATTTAAATTCATTTTTTCCCTTATCACATAACACTCACAAACCCCAGGATTACAAAGCAAAAACAGGATTTTAGAATTTTTTGCAAGTTTATTAAAAGTAAAAAAAACTTGAATATCACATTGAGACAAGTATTCAGACCCTTTGCTACGACACTTCAAGTTTTGCTGAAAGTACATCCCATTCCATTGAGATGTTTCTACACCTTGTGTGAAGTCCAACTGTGGTCTATTCAATTGATTGTGTTCACACCTGTCTGTAGAAGGTCCAGTAATTTGCAAAAACTAAGTCATGGGGTTGGATTGTATCAAGACACACATTTGAGGAAGGCTACAAAAAAAATTCCTGCAGCATTGAACGTTCCCAAGAGTGCAGTGATGTCCATCTCTATATATATAAAATCCAAAATCTGTCTGTCAGCTTTTCACGAGAGAACTTGAATTTGTTTGAACATTTTAGTTGATTTTGTGACTTCTCTCATTATGCTAAGTATCATAGTTCGCTTGCAGTACTGATTTATTTGCACTGAATCTGAGAGACACGCCAGCAGGCTGAGGGTAGGGGCTTGGCTCAGCTGGCAAACATGAGAACTACCGTATTCTGCGTGTACCAAAGCATCATTTTCGAAAATTAGCATTAGAAAATCAGGTGCACGTCATACACAGAAACTGGGCCTCTCTCGGCTTTACTCTCTCTCGGCTTGCTCTCAAGCACTCGCGCTCTCTCTCTCTAAGCGATCCTATACAACACAGCATCGTCATAGAAGGGGAAAAATGATTTTCGATTTTCTTTGTAAAATTAGGTGCGCGTCTTACATTACATAGCGTGGTACATGAGTAAATCGGTCTTTACAGATTTACATTTCATTTTTCTATTATTTGCTTGAAAATACTGTACCTGTTGATTTTGCGATTTCTCTCATCATGCTAAGAATCATGGTTTGCTTGCAGGAGTGATATTTTGCACTAACCCAAGACAGGGCCCCCAGGTGAGGGGGAATGAAAATTAGGTGTGGGGAGCTGGCGGGGGGCATTTCTCATGTCCTGTTTCACTCTATGCAGGGGGCCCCGGGACAGCTAGTTTCTATATATATACAGATATATTGTCAAAAGAACGGACAGGGACAGATAAAGGTTGGGGCAGCCACCGTATATTGTGGTATCCTGGCTGCAAAGTCGTTTTTCTTGTAGAAATCGGCACTGAAGTGCATAAAACCAGTCCAAAACGGGCTGAGGAAAAAAAGGGAAAGGGGGGGCAGGTTTTAGGGGGGAGACAGGAAGTGAGGTGTAGGGATCTGGCCGGGTCTTCCAATTGGCTCCCAAGGGGGGTGAATTAGGGGGGAGCTGGTGTCGAGTTCCATTGGCTCAGCCCCAAGTGTCAGGGTTCGGTGAAATCCCGGGATGGTCTCGGCAAGGAAAAAAAGGGGTCAGTGCACTCTGCCACCCCCCCGCATGCCCAACTGCCTTTCCTCCCCCTTTTGCCTCCCCCATGCGCCCCGGGTGCGGCCCCCAGCCGACCCGCGGGGGGGCACCCTCCCCAAGGTGGAAGGGAAAAGGGATCAGCGTGGGCGGGGGGCCTGGGAACGAAAAAACGCGGGTGCAGGTCAAAAAAACCGGGGGACCCGGGGTTACTCCTGTGGGGGGCCATCCCCTTTGGGGGGCATGGTCCCTGAAAGGGGGAATTCCCCCCCCAACAGGGATACCTCAGCTAAATCGCCCCCTTTAATCAAGAGCCTCCCTCCAGCAGCATACCTGGTCCCCGTCCAAAAGTTTGCCCAGGAAATGATGGGGGGGCTCCCACCCTCGCGCGCTCACCGGGCCCCCGGCCTGTGTCCGCCCCCCCGGAGGATGAAAAGGGAAAAAAAGAGGTGCCATCAAAACAGGGTGGCGTTGGGCCTGCTTTTTAAATCACCAAAGCGCCTGTTTTTTTAGTCCATGCCACATGTTGGGCCCCCCTTCGTTAAATCAGTCAAGGGCCCCCCAAAAACCCAGGTACAAACCGGGGATACCCGGGTGCAAAAGGTTGGGTCCGTTTTAGGGGCCATTTCGGGAAGGGATCAATTTTGGAGCATTGGGCCCTTCTCCCCCCACCAGGTAGTAAATATTTTCCAACCAAAAAGCATTTCCGATTAACGACCCGCCCCACCGTTCCGAATACCGCTTTGGGCATGCTGTGGTTTCCCCCTTTCCCTGTGCTGGAATAGATGACCACGCATCCGGTGGCACACTTATGAAGGCAAACTTTTAAAACCGGGCCGAAAGGGGGGGCCCCAACCCTGGAA
>NW_024378451.1:0-25000 GCF_016835505.1 Polypterus senegalus
CCAGCTGCTGAACTTTGGCAAGTTGTGTCTGTTTCTGGAATGCTCTCCCTTTCACACTCCCATTTTTTTAACATTCTGGTCGTCTGACAGCTGGTGGGCCTGCAGTGATGTGTTTTTTTTTTTCCACAGGTGAGACCCCTTTTTTACTTGAGCTTGTCGGACGTGATGTTGGGGGTCAGCTGGCTGATTGGAGTCCTACTCTACCAGGAACAGCAGACCGGGAAGTTCAACGTCGCCTGCTATAATATGCAGCCAGCAGGAGAGGTGAGATGTTTGGTCTCAATGAGGAGCTGGATGGGCCACCATTATCTCATGATTTTAGTGTAAAAAAAGAGGGGCACATAATGGTCGTTTGGTAGAAGGTTGGAAATTCCTCAAAAAATGACAATGGCAGATTAAGGACACATTGGGAAAAAAGACTCGTCAGAAATCGTCAGCGGGTGGAGTGGAGACCACGGCCATGTTCAGCTGGCCTCACTTCTCCTTGTCCCGCCTCGTTGAGTTGTCTCATTTTGCGTGTAAATGAGGCCAGCAGGGACTGTCACTTGTGTCCTTTCGGAGGCTGACACGAACGCGGCCTGACACAGGAATGCTGTTGTTGTTTTTCCCTTCTTCAGGTTGACTTATTGCTCAAATTCTCTTGGCGTTTACTCCACCTGTAATTACCTTTCTGAGTGACACGACTACATCACTTTGGCGTGTTCAGCGCTCCGGGTAATCTGAAGTGACATAGATCCTTTTTTTTTTTTTAATTATTTTAAGCTTTCTGTTGCTTTCAGGTGTCCATTTTGTTTAAATGGGGTGATGTGCGCTCATGGGGAGGGGAGCCACGCGACCTGTGCAGTTTTTCATTGTGCCCACAGACGGCTGTGTGTGTGTCTGCATGCGTTCGAGGTCACAGGTCAGTTATTCAACGATAGGTGACATTAATGGACTGATCCCCAAAATCGTGGGTGCGATTTCATTAGCCTGTCATGAGGTGGCGCCACGCGCACCGCTTGCACTTTCAAAACCCACGTGAGACAGACCACCGACCACATCTCGGGACCCGCTCCCGCATTTCAAGTGTCAGCCCGGCTCGAAAACAATAGCGGCCATGACGGGCAGTGACACGGAAACATCGGGATTGTCGTCGCCTGACGCGCTTTGTCATCCTGCCCGTTTCTATTTGTTTATTTGCCATTCTTAATTAGGGGGACATTGTGCTGATTGATGATCGCTGGCCGCTCCTGTCCCGTTGTGTTTCCGTCGTCAGATGGAGTGCTGATGCTGATAATTAAAATCTCCTAACGCTGGTGACAGAATGAATCCCCCCAGCCTGCACCCTACTGTGCCCCCGATTCCCAGCTCTAATTGCTCTTGTCCTCATTCAGATGGACTCTCAGTGTAGAGTTTACTGTTTCCAGACGTTTTTGACGCCCGTGTTCTCAAGTCCTGTTTCAAGACATGTGGAGACGTCCAGCCCCCCTAAAAGACGATTTGTGTGTTCACATTTAGGACCCTCTGCCATCCCACGTTGCCATTTTCTGACGGGTAAATCAAACGAACAGCAGGCTCCTCCATTCTACTCACCTCGATGGCTGAAAAATAACATCAAGTCGAGACGTATTGTGGAACATTCTTATTTTGGTGCGACATTTACCCCCTTAACACATTTCCACCTGTGTCCCCGTGTTCTCCTTGTTGCATTTTAATGGGGCAATTGGGATCCACCGGACTAGTTCTTAGTAAGATGAAAAATTGAGTCCCCTTTTAATCTTCATTTACTTAAATTGAAAAGGCTCGACTCTTCCTTCACAGCTCAGACCTCCCAGCAGTGTGGTGTCGCAAGAGGTGACAACATCCGAAGGGGCTGCACCCACTTGACTGCCTTATTATTTTCTTGTGCAGTGTTTCGTGCTGAAATCAAGAAGGGGGACCCCAGCGCAGCCCCGACTTGATGAAAGTCTGAAAGTGTCCGTGCGCCGTTAGCAGTGCGAGTTACTGCATTAAATAATCGACTGTCCGAGGGCTGAAATCACCAGGGAGGAACTCGATGAAAAAATCGGGGGTCCGCGCATTATTAACAACGCAAATTACACGATACATTAAGTGATCGACTGTGCGCCGGCCATTAAAGGTGCGAATTACAGCACCACAGTAAGCAATCGAGTGGCCGCGCGCCTTTAACTGTTCGAATTAGACAATCGACTGTGCTAGGGCTGTAGTGCCCCTCGCCCAATGGGAATTACACGATACGTGTAAACGATCAAGTGTCTGCCGATCATAAATGGTGGGAATTACTGCACAGCACTAAACAATCGACTGAGCGAGAGCTGAAATCTCCAAAGAGGAACTCCGTGAAACAAGCGTTATTAACAAGCGACATTAAATGTCCAGATTATTGTGCTACAATAAGCGATCGAGTATCCGAGCGACATTAACGCATTTGACAATGGAGAGTGTCTGTGGGTCATTAACAATGTGAAGTACTGCACTACATTAAATGATCGACTGTCCGCAGACTGAAATCACCAGGAAGGAACTCGACGAACACATCGAGTGGCCGTGTATTATCAACAGTGGGAATTATAGCACTGCATTAAAAGGTGGTGAGGTGTTGTCACCTGCTGCACTCGGGTCCCAATTCCGGTGATTCGTCCTGGGCAGGGATGTGCGGTCAGAGGAGTCATTATGAAAAGTAAAAAAGTAAAACTAATAATGTTAATATAAAATATATTTGTCCACTGGTCTGCGCAATAAATTTGTTTTTTGTTTGATTCCAATAATTTTGATAATTTTTATAGTCAAAATTGCTGAATTTGCGCATTTCCTGATCAAATACAGGGGTTAAATGCAAGGTGCAGCAGCGACGAGCCTCACCTCAGACTGCGCTCTCCTCACACACTGACAGGGTTGATGCCTGCGATTGGCGCGTGCCTGTTGCAGTCTCTCTGTATGTTGCCAATATAAAGTTTGCAGTCACTTTGTTATACACCCTGTCTTTCCAGTCTAGCTAATATCTTTAATGTGTGTGTGTGTGTGACATATTTAGTCTTGCTGATCGGACGTACAACCGCCGTGAAAAGGCACACGGTGAGTGAGGCAGACAGTCCCGTGGCGACCTAAAGGGGGCGCATGTGAGCCCAACAGGTACTCGTCGCTGCTGTTCTTCTGCGTAGAGGCGCCAATAAGTTGGGAGAAGTGCACTGCAGCGGGTCGTTTATTTTTATTTTTTGTTCTACCTACGATTTTTAAAAGTAAAGGAAAATAAGGACTTTTACAAAAACGTGACGGAGATTTTCGCAGAGAAGGATAATAACAAATAAAGGTAAAGACCATAAACGGTTTTCAATTTTATATAAAAAAAATGGGATCAGACTACGAAAAAAAAAAAAAAAACAATCCAATATTTAAAAACTAAATTCTGACCTTAAATAAAATATTGTTTTGTGTTTCTTGTTATCCTTTTGTTGAACAGTCTGTATTCAGGTTGATTAAAGCATTCGAATTAAAAACGTTTAAAAACAACTAAATATTTCAGTTAAGGTCAAAATTGAAATTGTTTTTTTTTTGTACACCTCTCTGTACTGTCATTTGTATTAAATGAGTAGGAATTGTGGAATTGCAGCGACAAATTTAGAACGCATGGATGGTGAGGAGCAAATGCGCTCTGTCCGCTCTCTCTGTCTCTCGTTCTTTCGTAGCCACATACGCGCCTTACCTGTGTGTGTGTAAAGAATGCGATCTGAAACATAACCAGCAGCCAACCGAATAGTAAATAAGCGACTCTTTGGGGTTCATATATTTGTAAATCTGACTCCGAAGGCCCTGACCCTCACCGCACGTCACTGGTCCTGTGGTGGGTGTGTCACCGCGTTGTCCGCGCATGCTCCCAGCCTTAGTCTGGTTTCAAACAATCCGAGTGTCCACGCGCCGTTAACAGTGGGAATCGCTGCACTGCGCATGAAATGGCTGAGTGTCCCTGTGGTTTATTGTTTAAAATATGATCAACTCTCTGTAAATGAGCTGCTCTGTTCATCAAGTCTCCCAGCAGGGTCTGTGTGGGGGTCTTAATCTGAACTCTGGTTACCGCCTTGCAGGGTGTCACCAGCCCTAATGACTCTGTCAGTCGCTCTCCTCAGGACTTTCTTCAGTGCTGCTATGTCTTTTTTTTGTAATCTGGAGACCTAAACTGTGCACAGGACTCCAGATGAGGCCTCACCAGTGTGCTGTAAAGCTTCAGCCTGACCTCCTTGGACTTCGACCCTACACATCAAGGCGCTATATAACCTGACATCCACGTCCTTGATTCCTTCTGGGTGGAGGTTGCCATGAGTCCACTACGACTTCCAGCTCCTTCTCCTAAGGTGCAGCTTTAGACCCCTCATTGTGTACTCAACTCTGTTTTCACTCCACTATGCCCCAACTCCATGTTTCTTGCACCACAAATCTGCCCAAGCCGGTATGCAGTTCAAATCCTCCTAAAACAGCTCAGCTGAATTCCCAGTGGTCTCTCCCTCCTTCCATCTAGGGTTGTGGGCGACTCCCTGCTAATGCCTATGATCTTGGAATGGGATGTCCAACAAGTTCATGTAGGTGGTCAGGTGTCCAGCAACGGAGTATCTCTGATCTTGTCTTTGGATATCCTCCATGCAGCGTGCGGGCTTTGTAACAGGTCACCAGCCACGCTTTAGGAAAAACTGATATAAATCACAGACAAGATGGCATTTTGGCACTTGGTCCTCTAATTAGGTACACTGCTTAGGACCCCCAGAGATGTGAAACTGCACTGCATGTGAGGTCAGTCCACTGACTGATTACGATGGAGAAATATGGACTTGTTGTACCTAAAATTCATCTTGGGCTGGTGTTTGTTAATAATGGTGGGATGCAAATCGAAGTTCATTTCCCACCATTGACTCTGCGTGCATCACTGCAGTGTATCAACTGTGCCAGCTGGGCATCCTGTCAAATGTGATGTCACTGACACCATCCTCTATGCCAAGTGCTTCGTCCTTGTCACCGCTGTGGCATGCATGTCCGGTCCCCTAGCACACATTTTGGGGGTGTGGTGGGCACATATTGGTTTTTAGTTTCTCTTTGTGTGGCTCCAGCTGCTGGCAGCGATCTCGCAGACGTGGCCGACTTTCTCCTCGCCCCGTGGTGCTGACCGTCTTACGTAACCGCCTGTTGGAATTCTCGCCAGCACTCCCTGACTCCAGGCAGAGCTGTTCAGAGGTGGTCCTCAGAAGTGGCCTTTTCTCAGCCGGCGCCGATTTCTTATGTGCCTCAATAATTACTGTCACTTTCCAGCTCCTTGCCTGTGCTCGGCTCACGTGTCACCTTCTCGGTCACTGCTTTGCACTGTCACTGTCAGGCCTTCTTCCTCCATTTATTTTTAAGCACATTTGTTTGTGATGTCAGGGCGTTTCCTCAGTTCGGCTCCTTCCTGCTTCTTTTAATTTATTTATTTTTTTTTTTAAAGTCCTAACAACCTGCCCACCCTGCACGTCTGTAGACGTGCCAACTGTCTTGTGAAAGTAACTGTTCTGCGACTGGTGACGGTAGACTTGAACTTGAACTCAAATGATCGTCCTTAAAGAAAAAGCAAAAGCAAAGTCACAGGCACGACAGTTCATATTTTACATTCGCACATACAAAGAGGGCAGCACAGTGGCGCAGCACCCAGTAAGGAGACCTGGGCTCATGCCACCTTTGTAGACTCTGCCATGTTCTCTCCGTATCTGTGTGGGGGTCCTCCCATAGTCCAAAGACATGCAGGTTTAAGGAGCTGGCAATGCTAAATTGGCACATGTGATGGACTGGCATGCTTACCAGAGTTTGTTCCTGCCTTGTACCCCCTGAGCTGGCTGCAATAGACGCCAGCACCCCAAACACCGGGACCCTGAATTGGATTAAGTGGGATAGAAAATAACATGGCACACAAAGAGACGCACACAAGGGCCACAAATCCAGCCAAGGTTTTTTATTTGTGACACTTCAGGGTTGGCAGACATGCCCCTTGGCTTTTTAGGACGTCACTCTTGGATTGTGACATTGGATGGTGGCAGCAGCAGCCGCTCACATGGAGATCCAGTCAAGGCCAAAGATACCTGCTGCTGCTGCTACTGCCACCTCCAGGGTGACCTCCTAAGGAACCAAGGAGGACCTCTGCCAACCCTGATGTGTCACAAAAAGAAGATGGCTGAGCACCTTAGACCCCAGAAATTCATAATTTCTAGGCTATTTTTTTGGACCCTGTTTTTTCCAGATAATTGCACCCTTAGAGTAAAGAATAAACCAATAGGTGTCAAAAAGCACTTGAAGTTGTAGATGCCACCTCAACCAACCCCAGAGGACCTCCTAATGGTATACAAGGGGTCAAAACATAGAAGAAAATGGGGTTCAATAATGTACGTATATGGGATGTCATTTTATGCTGTTTCGAGACGGCTGATCATGAAGATGATGATATTTTTGATTCCTTACCGGTGGTCCTAGCCCTCCAAGAGCCACTCCCAGAAAGTTCAACAGGACCAATTCATTTTAGACTATTTCAGAGTTGCTGATCACAAATATGGGGGTATTTTTGATGTTTGACACTTTACTAGCCCTCTATAGACCCCCATCAGGGGGTGACAAGTGACACATTTCAAACCTGAGCACATGGGGTATCATTTTAGACAATATTAATGTTGCTATTCATGAATATGAGGTTATTTTTGATGTTTGACCTTCTACTAGCCTTCTGTGGACCTCGATTAGAAGGTGACAAATGACATGTTTCAAACATAAGTATGTGGGGGTATCATTTTAGACTATAATAAGGTTGCTGAAAATGAATTTGAGGTTTTTGTTTGATGTTTGACCTTTTACTACCCCTCTATGGACCCCCATCAGAGGGTGATAAGTGGCACCTTTCAAACCTAAGCATGTGGGGTATCGTTGCAGACTATATTAAGGTTGCTGATCATGAATATGAGGTTCATTTTGATGTTTGACTAGCCCAGATGGTGACAAGTGACACATTTCTATTATAGTCAAAAATATTTTGACTTGAAACATTTCAAGTACAGCACCCCTTTTCATATTTCAAATATTATTGTTTATTATGTACTTTTACCTCACAACGTAAATCATGACTTGTTTTAGGAACAGCCCGAATTACGGCGGTGTACCCCCATGTCCAACATTTTGCTTGTCATTGTGGGTAATCAGACTAGGGTATTGTATTCTGAGGCCCCCGTGTGTGGCTCATGCTGCCCGGCTGTGCCCCTGGCTGGCACTGTGTTAGCTACGGTTGCTTGTTTACAGGGCATATTTGCTGAGGTAAGTCATCAAGTCACTGGACTGGTTTCAAGGTATGAATTCTTGCAGGGGTTTGCTGTGTGGTGATTGGTTAGCTCGCTACCTGCGGAGCGTCACATGAGCGACTGAAACAACAAGAGTGCGCCGATCAAACTTCAGACTCCAACTGCTTTGTGAGCAGCAGGTGAGTTACAGGATGGCATTACATAATGGCTGCTGTAGGCGTGTCGGGCCACAAATCACCTCACAGAGCCCCTGCTGGGGATGTTCACGTGCCTCCGGGCATGAGGGGCCTCTGATCAGCAATCTGTACTGTAAAACAAGCAGGGTGGCTTTGTCTGTGCACGTGACATAGGCCTGAACTTGAACTTGACGTTGTCTTTGCCGGTGGGGTGGCGTATGCCCCGTCATTTCTGCCTTTCTTTTAATAGCTCCTAATTTTTGTAATAGCAGTTGACCTCTGAGCAGGTGGAGTGTAACGAGTCATTCGCAAATCGTGCTTCTGGGGTCTCCATGTTCCCCCACTGTCTGTGTGTGTGTTCCTCCAGGTGTTCTCCTTCTTCTCCCACCTCCTAAAAATACGAAAACGAAGGACACTGAGCTGTCACCGTGTGCATCTGGCTTTGTGTGTGACTGGGGACGGCCAGCCGACTAATCCCCTCTCCATCTTTACTTCCTGCCTTGGGCCCGATGCACCCGCGATCGACTCAGGACGTCCAGCACGCTTAATTTGTGTTACGTCTGAATGAGGCGCAGCTGTGACAGAGCAAATCAATACGAATTGAGAGGCACAGACTCACGCCATAGCAGAGGAGGGCACCGGGAGATACAACCTTTCTTAGGAATCCTTATGTGTTTTTAATAGCAAAATAAATAATAAGGAGTTCACTTACTGTATCTGTGGTGCACCTGTGAGAAAAGTCACAGAAATAAAGTTCTGTCTGTCTGTTATATAGCGCCTTTCACTGTCTATCTATCCATCTATCTATCTATCTATCTATCTATCTATCTATCTATCTATTATATAGCGCCTTTCAATCTATCTATCTATCTATCTATCTATCTATCTATCTATCTATCTATTATATAGCGCCTTTCAATCTATCTATCTATCTATCTATATTAGTAGTGCCTTCACATATCTATCTATCTATCTATCTATATCTATCTATCTATCTATCAATTAATTATATAGCGCCTTTCAATCTATCTATTATATAGCGCCTTTCACATCTATCTATCTATCTATCTATCTATTATATCTTTATCTATCTATCTATCTATCTATCTATCTGTGTATTGTACGCACTCTTTCATGTACACAGTCTCTGTCTGTCTGTCTTATATAGTGCCTTTCTATCTGTCTGTGACCAAAACCAAATTGTCAAACAGACCTGGTGTTGTACGTTTGCTGTAATGCGTATACAGAAGTTCACGTCAGTGCTCTTTCGCATGGAGGATACAGTATATACAGTATATATATATATATATATTTGTATTTTTTTTGTTCTTTTTCTGCATTCGATCAACACTCTCAGATGACTCAGTGACCTCATTCAGGGCGCACTTCCAGTCCCCCGTCTTTAGCTGCGTGGTGACAATGGCAGTCAGGCTGACTGTGCCCGTGAACATTAACTGTGACTTTGTTGAAATGGAGGTGAAGGAATTCAGCAGACTCCACCAGGGTTTCACTGTGAGACGTAAATGTCGAAATTGAATTTTTCTCACCCGCGCACCGCAACAGCAGTAATGTGCACAGTCCTATAAAAGCCCACTTATTGGCTCAAGCGTCTTTGCCCAGGTGCTGTTACCATTGTAGATGTGGACCCCCTTTTCTTTTGTTATGTCGTGTCGTGTTTTTGTTTTTCAGATTTTTTACATCGCTTCGTTCCTCTACACGGTCAACTACACTGTGGTCCTTTATCAGAATTTAAAGGAGAAATGCAACAGGAATACAAGCAGCTTCTCCCCCAAGGTGAGTCCAGAGGTACAATTAATGAAGTGACCTTCACCTGGTGGTGTCACTCGGCCTCTCGTTTCTGGGTCATTGCCGAGGGCGGGTGACACTAATAAATGTTCTGCCTTTTGAGTTGATGTCACCTCACGGTGCGACTGTCACTGTCACTGTTACCTCAGCTGCCTGTCCTAATGGTGCTCTTTAAATTTTGTTACAGATCACCGACTGCGCCAATCAGTGGAGCAAAGCTGCGATAATTCTGTCGAGGTAAGGAACTCGAAATGCACAGTGGATTGAGGACACTAGCGGGCCCTTCTGTCTTTACAGTGTCACCTCGTTAAACTTCTGTAAGTCAACACAAGTCACACGTCACAGAGGCCATCAGCTGCTGCAGCTTCACATGTCTTGGCTGTGAGGAGGCTTTGCATGTTCAGGTGTGCGGTGGGTTTATAAAAGCACATCACGTCTGAACCATCAGTCTGAACACCTCTCTGTCTTGTCCTGCATTGCACCCCCACTGTCAGTCAGTCAGCAGTCATCATCATCCAACCCGCTATATCCTAACACAGGGTCACGGGAGCCAATTCGAGCCAGCACAGGGCATAAGGCAGGAAACAAACCCCGGGCAGGGCGCCAGCTCACCGCAGGGCACACACACACCAAGCACACACTCGGGACAAGTTAGGATCGCCAATGCACCTAACCTGCATGTCTTTGGACTGTGGGAGGAAACCCACGCAGACACAGGGAGAACGTGCAAACTCCACACAGGGAGGACCCGGGAAGCGAACCCGGGTCTCCTTAGTGCAAGGCAGCAGCGCTACCCACTGCGCCACCGTGCCACCCTGGACCCACACTGCTGCCCCACATTTGAAA
Source organism: Polypterus senegalus (assembly GCF_016835505.1). NCBI lineage: Eukaryota > Metazoa > Chordata > Cladistia > Polypteriformes > Polypteridae > Polypterus > Polypterus senegalus. Next base: position 10,124 of record NW_024378451.1, read on the forward strand.
TAACAAACTCAAATGGCATCTGTCACCCTGCCCTTCCCAAGTCTCGTGAAATACCAGCAGGAACATCTCGGCACCCCGTCAGATCCACTTCAGACATCTCCACCTTAATAAAAGGATATGCGTCTGTCCACCTGTGTGTCTCTCTTTGTGATGCACCATCTGTTGGAATGAAATGTGTAGTAATAAAAGGCAAAGCCTTTCATTCCAGCAGATGGTGCAAACCTTAACACTGCCTTTACGAATTCCATACCAAATGGCTTATAAAACAGGCTTATATTGCAGTCATCCATCTTTAGCAACATCTTGTCAATGGCATTCCAGGATGGCTGTGCCCACGTCATTGTCATGTGTCATTTCAACAGATGGTGCATCACAAGCATTAACACTGTCTTTACAGATCCCATACTGAAACAGCATATAGAATAGACATGTGCACTGCATTTGTCATTCCAACAGATGGCCACAAGCTTTTATAGTAATAAATGCATTGAATTTGTTACTCCAACAAACAAGTCAAGTCAGGTTGGCGAGCCTGCACTGGCATAGCGTGTTGCTGCACCCACTACTCAATGAAACAACTTGGGATCCCGGTTTGCAACCCCCCAGACAGACACGCAGTCCAGTCCCACCTTCCAGAAATGACCCTCTATCTGCCGCAGCCAGGTGTTATGTGGGCGACCCCTTGGCCTGGTCCAGCCACTCGGGTCCCCAACAATGGAGATCTTATGAGCCAGATCACCCTCAGGGAAACGCGCCACATGGCCGTAGTAAGAGTAGGAGGACTTGGGTAGCACAGAGAGTGCAATGGTGGGGGGTGAAGAAAAAAGGGTGATGGGCAGGGATGATCTCAGGGAAAAGCCGATCAGGGCAGAGAGCAGCTGGAGGTAGAGGAAGATGGAAGGCCAACATTATGCTGAAGGTTTGGGAACTGCACCTTCTACTCTTATTTCTGTTCCTGTGTGTGTGTGTGTGTGAAATATGTTAATCAGTATACCATGTGACCACAGGTGGGTGGGGTCTGTCTCAATCAAAGGTTATGTAACATGGTGGTCTCCCCTTTATGATCGTTCTTGATTTGTCCCAAGAGGTCATTTTGGGAAGTTAGTCATGGATGGAATCGTCTTCTTCATGTTTTACGTGTCGTCTTTTTGGTGTTCCATATTTGAACTAATGTTCCTTCCTCATTTTATCTCCACAGTCTAATCCCCGTGGTCCTCATGACTCCCGTGTTTGCAGTGGGAAATGCAGCGGAGTGCTACCAGAACTTCTCCGAGCCGTACAAGTATGCTCCTTTCCTCAATTTCCTCTCTGTGTGTGTGTGTGTCTGCGTGACTTCTGTTCAATTTGATCGTCGCGTACACAACATCGACATTTTATTTCCCGCTCGTCTCCGGTGGTCCACAGTCAGTAATACCAGCGACAGACAAAGAAGGCCTTGAACACGACACGGGGTGCAGGTAAACATATGGTAGGCATTGGGGTGGATGGCCTGGCCCTAGTAACGCAGGGAACGACGGGGTAACAAAATGGCGGCGACTGAGGACCTAAAATGGCGTCCCTGACAAAACACTAAGTCGGAATTGTTACAAAATATTACCAAATATCACAAGGGACCGAATCCTTGACCGTAAAGACCTCCAGTCATGGCAGACCTAAGCTCATTGAAGTCTAATAGGCACTCTGGAAATCTGCCCCTCAGTCACGTCGCAAGATGAAAGCAGAAGTGACATGTGTGGCATGTGGGTGACAGCTTCCATTAAAGAGGGCGCGCCGGCCCCCCGGGACCCAGGCACCCCCCGCAGTCAGATTGTCAAGAGGAGTTAGGCCAGAGATGGCGACCTTTTTTGAGAGACGTCAGGAGAACACAAACCACACTGAATCAAAGACCGATCCACAATTAGGTGGTCCCCATCAGAGACTCACCGTATTCCAGTGGTCCGGGTACTGTGCAGGACGGCCGAGGTGTGGAGTGAAGCTGATTGCTTTTCAGACGGAGGAGTCCTCCATAGTCCTTGGTGGTCCTGAGCTGAGCAGCCAGCAAGTTCCGAGTCTGCCGGGCATCTCAAGAGTTTGGCGAGATGTTTGCATATCAGTGGATTTCATGCCAAGACTGTTGACCCCTTTCTGCGGACTGAAGAGTGGTCTACCTTCTGTCCCTGAAGTCTCTAAGTGCTGCCCTCATGTGTGATTGTCTATCTTGGCACAGATGTGTCAAGAGAGAGAGAGATCTTTTTCTCTTGGTGCCACCTCATTGTTGATGATCAGGTCTTTGGCGCCTGAGACGGTCCTGTTGTCAGAAATGTAATGATGTAGCTGTGTCTGTCCGCAGAGTTACAGCTGGGCACAGTGCCCTGTGGGTTGTCTGTGTCGAGGGTCAGTGTGCCAGTTACCAGCTAAGAGGTCCAACATGTGGCAAGGAGCCTGTAGTCTCCACACCAGTCCTGGCAAAGCAGTCTTATTAAGGTGGTGAAGCTTTGGACATGGCATGGACCAGCTGGGAGAATTGGCCACCTAGGACAATTTTCTCAACAGTTTTGAATGTCACAACCTGCTTTTTCTCATGTGTCTAAGAAACCCACCAGAGGGAGCCCCTTTGGTTAATCAAAGACAATCGTAAAAAAGCGGAGATTTGAGATGTTGGAGCTTTGGGGTGGTCTACACGGCCCACCCTGACCGACTGCCATCATAAAGAATAGCACCACGCGACCGATTGGTTGAGAAACCCCAATCATGAATGTGTCACAGTGACACTTTAGGGGTATGGGGGTCCGTCTACTTTTGTTTTTTATTAATGTTTTGAAGCTGATGGTTCCTTAATTCCTCTCCAGGATGCATTAGTGATGTCCATGTCTTCTGAAAGTATAGGTGTGTGGGTTTGGGACCAGATTTCGAAATTAGTGTGCATCGAGGAATCGTGTTGTCCAAACGTTGAATTATTTTACCGTCTTGGTTGTGTTTATGGGTGTGGTGACGGAGGATGTGAAGGTGGCGAGTGTTAAGACGCAGAGGACGGGGAGATGATCCGCTGTGGTGACCTCTAACAGGAGCAGCTGAAAGAAGAAGGAAGATTGTGCTTTTCATGGACGCTGGCATTTTGTTGGGCAGTTGTTGCCGCGTTCCCAGGTCATCAATCCTGAAAGTGTGTGGCTGGTGTGAAAGAATTGTATATGCCGCTTTGAATGCCAGGGTGCCAGCTGAGTATCCCCAGCTCAAAATAAAACCAGGCACAGCGGCACCAGCAAAAATGACGGCGTTTTAAGCCCAGCGAGCTCTAGCTTTAGGGAGGCTTGAACAACACGAGGGAGGTTCCTCCACATCGGGTTTGGGGTCCAACATCACGCGTTGTTCTGCAGGGGCTTTCTAGGATGTGGGGCCAAGGCAGTCACTTCACAGGAGAGACAGGAGTGCCACACCTCTCTCGTCATGGAATGGGATCTACCAGCAGAGCCAAGAAGATGATCCACCGGGCGGCCACGTATACCCCTGGTGACATGACGGCGTTGTGTGTGTGAAGATCATGGCAGGCGCTGCCTGTTCATCCAAGTTTACGAGCCGATCGGGCGTGTCATCCTATACTGTAGGTGCTTCTCCTGGTACTTTAGTGCACGTTGAGATTTTCTGATGTAATACGGCAAAACGTACAGAAAGGAAAAAAAGGTTTGGGGACCCTCTCTGTATATTGTGAAGTAAGGGGCAGCCATAGAAGATCGATACGGGCCTGTAAAGTGCCAGCACAAGACCCAAAGAACAATAACAATGACTTCATGGGTGGTCCTTATTCGGCAGGCGGCAGCAAGGAGGACGGGATGGTGGTGAGGTCATCAGACATGGAAGTGAGGTCATCAGGGACGGGAGTGTTTGGAGAGAATGAGTTTGTCTTCTGTAGGTCTGTAGGCATTGATACTCATCTCCAACCCTTTTCTCCTGTCTGACCACCCTGAGTCGGACCCTTTGGCTGACCCCTAAGCACATGTGTGTGACCCTGACTTTGTTCGTTTTTGAGCCTTACTTGCTCCCTGGTCCTCGTTTATTCGTCTGGTCCTAAATGATTTCCTACCTTCCTCGTTTTTGGTAGCAGAGCCAGCTGGTAGGTTCGATGTTTTTGTTTTCCATCTGGTTGTGCACGACGTGTAGCCCACTCCCCTTAACGTCAGTGTGGCCGGTGGTCTCTCGCGTTGTGAACGGTGCACCAGGCAGGTTAGTGTTGAGAGCTGGTGGTTTTCTTTGACTTGCAGGTATGTGGTGGAGTTCCCCTCATGTTCTCAAGGCCGAAACCCAACCTGGAAAAACCAGTGACTGCGAGTCGTTGGCTCCTGTTTTTTCAAGGTGTGACCGCAGCACTCGCCGTGACGTTGTTAAGTTTTTATTACTCAAGCAATGGAAGGCAAGAGCAGATAGTGAGCGGCCCTGATACCGACAGTCACACAAGGACAGGGAGGTGCTGCTGGAAATCCTTGGGCGGTGCCACCGATGAAAAGCGGGTCCACTTCTTGTTTTTGTCCCACTGAGCCGATTCTCCTACTGCTCGCCATTTACTTGAAGATCATGGCGGGGGCCCCCTGACATCACTTAAGGTTGACTGTAAAGCTGAAGTTTGCTAAATGAGAGAGTTCATGTTTCATGTCACAGTAATTCACTTTTTCATGGCACAAATCTCATGTCGGCCCAATTTATGAGGGTAGGACATTATGGCTGTCAAAGTCTGATGTGTTGTCTCTCGTTCCTCTAGATGTCTCCTGATGCACAGGTCGCTGCTGGACCCTGCCGCAGATTTTGGCGATGTCCCCTCACACATCTGTCCCGGGCTTCTCTACTACAGGATTGCAATTTTCCTGCTGGCCTTCTTTGCCACCTTCATAGGAATTCTGGTAAGAACCTCGAGCGTCTGAATTTTGCTGTCGCCAAAACTAATGTACCTCCCACCAAAAAACAAGGACATCTGGCTTCAAGGTAGACCAAGGAGTGGCACTGTGCTCATTTCACAAGTCGACGACAAATCCTGGCCAATGGGGGGCCGATTACACGGGTCAGTTTCAAGTTAATTCTGAGACAAATGGGGGGTCTTCTTTTTTCACAGAGAACTCTGAACAAATTTGTTCAGGTCTGTAGATTGATAGACAGATAGAAAAGAAAGGATTTATATGGGGGATAGATACTGAAAGGTGCTATATAATAAATAGATACTGAAAGGCGCTATATAGTAAATAGATACTGAAAGGCGCTATATAATAAACAGATACTGAAAGGCGCTATATAATAAATAGATACTGAAAGGCGCTATATAGTAAATAGATACTGAAAGGCGCTATAACAAAATGTAAGGCACTATATAGTAAATACAGCGAGGCACTATATAATAGATAGAACTTTATTTGTCTCTTGGGGGGAATTTATTTTTTCCAAAGAAAGTAGACAAACGGTTACACACACACACACACACACACATTAGAATGACAATAAAGAATGACAGTTACAAAGAAAGAGAAGGTGGGACCTGGAGAGCCGCCACCCCTCAGCCTGTGCCCGTTGCTCTGCCTGTTGCTCTGCCCGTCTTCCTTACACTTGGACTTCGCACCTTTGGACTTTTTCAAACTTCCCCGTTTCTGTTTGTGTTTTTCTCTTAATTGCCTTCCTAAGTGGACTAAAAGTCAGCGCTGCCAAAAGTCCCCAGAGAGGTGTGACAGGCAGACAATGGCTGTAAAGCGGTCTCGTGTCACTCGGCCCGCCTCTGATGACGCTCTCATTATGGCTGACAGGCCTTGTGATTTTCTTTTTTTATGTTTGTATTCACATCAGCAAGTGGCAGCACACCGGCCCCCCGGCCCCCCCGGCACCATATGGCCAAGTAATGAATTTGCGCTCGTCGCATTCCTGCGTGCTCTTCAGGTCGGGCCGACTTTAGATACACAGACACGTGTTATTAACCCGAGGGCACCGTGGTGAGCATCCATGTGGATTCCAGATGAAGAGGCCACTAAAGCCGTTATGAGGTTCTTCTCAGGCTCAACTCGTGATCTGTGAGCACCCGGACCACCTTCCCATTTGTTGGATGGTGGGGTTTCAGCCATTTGACCAATAGGGAATGGGCCGGGTGTTGCATTGTGAGAAGACACGACTTGCCCAGAGCACATGGTGTCCAGTTACAGTCGAGTCTCTTCATCTTCCTGCAGGTCATGCTGGTCAAGGCTCGGACCCTCTACAAGAAAACCGTCCACCTCAGCGGGTATCTGGGAGACCAGCAGTGGGCCAACATCAGCGTCATTGAACGGCGGGTCATCCTCTACCCTAGTGTCTTCCTCTGCTGCTGGGGTCCAGGTAGGTCAAAGGAGGTCCTGTGACAGACGTACTGCATAGAAATTAGCCACTAGGGGCACATCTGTGGGCCATAAATGGTGCCCACTTGTTGTTTTCGCATGTTGATGGTGGTGGTGGGTGGGGGGGTGCCCCCCTCAGTGTCCAGAGCCATGTGCACTTCAGAAACACAAACGGCACAATATGTAATGTGCGGCCACTACAGATGTAATGAGGCCATGTGAGAGCAATGAGACCCTCGATGGCTGCTTCACTACCCAGTAGGACCCCCACTTGGGCCTCCATAAGGTGCTGAGAACATTCCTTAGGGTGATGGAATCCCACCGTTCCTGTACTTGTATTGGCCACGTGTACGACTGGACCCTCGCCACGTGGCCCCTCTGTTGGACTGGGACCTGGGGACGGCACGGGCCACGCCATCGTCAGAGCTGTGTCATGGGAGAGCTGGAGGGCATTGCAGCAAACAGTGGGCACCGAGTAGGAAGAGTCCCTGGGGAGACATCGATGTGAACAGACAGACAAACACACACAGACAGAGAGACGGAGACACACACACACAACACTGACACTCCACTGGAGTTAATGGAAGTCGCGGTCACGTCTGTGGGACCATCCTGAGTTTAGTGACATTGAAAAGTGAAAGAGCAGACTGTGGGCGTAGAAGGACAGTCAGCACCCTGTGGCATTCAGAAGGGTGTTCTTAAGGGACCAAGTGTGCCAAGAAAAGACCACCCACCTCCCGCCCGAACCCCTGCCACCAAACACAGACCTGATCCGTGGAGTTGTGGAGGTTTGTCCCACCAGCTGTAGTCTCACTGACAGCACAGCAGAGGAGCTCAGGGTGGTCTTCTGCCGCTGTGGCCCCTCTGCTGTCCTACATGTCATGTCTCGCTCTTCTTCTCTGCTCTTCGCTCGTTTCTCTCCACACAACTCGTTCAGTTTAGTGGGGGCATTCGAGAGCTCAGGGACATGCAGGGGCTCGGTGACCTTCACAAGGTGACCTCACATCCTTGGGATTTCAAGCCCAGGACCCCCGTGCCCACCACCGCACTGTCACCTTTGCTCCGAGCCGCCTGCTGTCCGCTGTGTGGTGCTCATTTTTTGATTTCTTTTTTATTTCTCTTTCTCCACAGCAATCCTTCTGCTGGTCCTGAAGCTGATCAAACCCGACGGGCCCGAGAAGGTCTATGCTGGCCTGTACATCATTCAGGTAGTGACCGGCGTGGGGAGTGGGGGTGGGGGTGGTCCGCTTAAACATGAGGACGAGGGGCACAAGAGGGGCTTTGAGACTCCCCTGCTGTGGTTTGTTTAGTAGACAAATACAAAGGTGTGCCAGGCGTGCAGGAGAACACGGGCAGAGCTCCTCGGTGGTGCCCTTAGGTGGGCCAGTTTGAGTTTCAAAGTCACAGAAATGAAAGGAGACGTTCAGGCTGAGGGGCTGGAGAGGGCAGTATAGGGGGAGAGAGAGAGAGGAAAGGCGCTATATGATAGAGAGGACAATAGAGAGACACAGATAGGACAATAGAGACAGAGAAAAGGCGCTATAAACCGAGAGACACACAGATAGGTAAGGCACTGCATAATAACAGAGCAATAGATAGGAGAGTAGAAATGAAGGGCGCTATAAAATATACAGTTAGAATGGTAACAGACTGACAGCCAGCCCAACAGGTGAATACCAGTCGCTATACAGAATACAGAGAACTGAAAGGCGCTATATAAAGTAGAGGTAAATGGCTGTATATGATGGGTGAATAAAACTGACTACATCACAGTCATACAAGTGAAAGGCGCTATATACCAGAAAGACAGACACACAGGTGAATACAAGGCAATGTATAACACAGACGAGGAATGAGAAGCCCACTATAGCAGTGCGTGACGAATATGACAGGCGCTATATGACCCTCGCTGGCTCAGAACGCAAATCAAAGTGCAGCCCGCCGCATGGGTCTGAGTTTCAGTGTTGCCCCCCTGGAGTTGTGACTGAACGGGGTGAGGGTGGGCCTGATGGATTAGCAGTCTGCCCGGTGACCGATGGCACTCCAAGCTGACGATTGTCACTGTTGCCCCTGACGGCCCCTCTTTCCTGCCACTGACTCATTCAACAGGTTGGCCACTATGGACTGTTGGAACATCCCCAGCCGCTTGTCATGCACGTTGAAGGTGACAAGTGTCATCAGAAAGGGGAGCCTATTGGGGCCTTTTTTGTGGCGCCCACCCATTTGTTTAAAGCTCTTCACCATCTCCTTCTCCTGCAGCCCACCTTATCAATGCTCATTTCCAGGGGGCTCCTCCTCCTCTGTCTTTACCCCTCCATTGCTGACGGATTGGAGAATTTCTGGAGTTGCATTTAAGACCCTCAGAGACCCCCCCCCAAGTTGGTGTCTCTCCAAACACAAAGACTGGCCAGTGTAGAAGGCACATGAGAAAGGAAAGGTCACATTGTACCCTTGGTGCCAGCTGTGCCCAAGTGGTGCCATCCTCTCTTTGTAGGCCAGCTGCAGGTCACCTGTAATCAGGCATCACACTTTTGGTGGGGGACCAGCCTGTCCAGGTTTTGCATGTGGACCGGAGTGCCACCTTGTCCTCGTAGGCTGACTGCAGGTCACAGATAGTGGTGGTCCACACTGCCCAGGGGGGTCTCCCTTCTCGATCGCCATCTTCTGGAGGTGGCAGCCAACAAGCCCGCTCTGTACCTCTGGTAGATGGCATTGCCGTGTTTTGTTGTTTCTGTGGGGTGCAGACGGCGAGACCACCAAGCTGATGGTGCCGCTCCCTCTTTTGCAGGCCCTGACGTCCGCCTCCCAGGGGCTGCTGAACTGCTTTGTGTACGGCTGGACTCAGCACTTGCTGCGCTTCATGAAGAAGGCGGCCTGCAGGGACGTGGACACGCAGACCCCTTTGCTACGCTGCCAGAAGAAGTCGTATGCCACCCTCAACTTCCCGAAATTCAGCACTTCAAGCAAACCTGAGGTGCCCACTCATGATGGCGCTTGCTGAGGGTTTCAGATACGGTTTTTGGACAGGCTGGCACGGACTCCTAAAGGCTGGTAGCTTTTTGAGTTGTGGGGTGGAGCATTGCCATTTGTGAACTGTGTGCCATGTGACTCTAGGCGGGGGTGGAGCCTCAGGTGGGCACCATGCCAGAGTCAGGCTGTCAAGGAAGTGGAAGGATCTGGAAGGAGAACGGACTGTGCCTGGCGTGACATGCTGATGGGGCTTCACCTTCACATGTGGGGGACTTGAGCGAGGGGCACTGTAAAACATCATTGAATGGTGCCCAGATGCCAACCCTCAAGGGTCCGGTGATGTTGGCCTGCACTTCTCCTATTTGAGTCCGTGATCACCTGTGCCCACCATACCCACCCCAGACTGAAACTGGCACAGCAAACCCTCCTGAAAGACCACCATTGAGGGTCATGTGAGCAGGTGGCAGGTAGGCAGACCCTGTGTTGTGTTGTGTTGTACTGTTGGCATGGTGCTGTCTGCCATCTTTGTGGGCATAGAGGGAAGGTGAAAGGCTGACATGACTGTCAAAAGGCAGTGCCAACGTCTAACTTGCTGCATTTTTATTAAATTATCTTTTGTTTTTTTGTATTTTTTTATTATTTCTTTTGTGTTTTCTCGCTAACTGAGGCGCTGCTAGTGCTAAATAAGCAAACAAAGGCTTGGGCCAGGCAGACCATCGCCAAGGTACTGGGAAGACAAATAAAGGCAGGAAAAGCATGGGCACAAACCGCAGGCCTGCTCAGAGTCCAGACAGAACATTCCGTGGTCAAATCGACTGGCACACGTTTCATCAGGAAGGGTCACAACGGCCTGTCTCAGTACAAGTGGGAGTAATGAGAGTGTGGGCCAGGACACTGGAAAGCGGACCCTCTGAGTGTGGGTGGTCCCTTCCTTGTGCTGCCTTGAATGCTGTGCTCAGCCCCACAGGGTTTGATGTTCTGCCTGATGGGCAAATGTTGGCTCCCTGTGCCCAGTTTCAGCCGGGCGACTTGTTTGATATGTCCACTGGCGCTGGCCTCACCTTGTGTCCTATGTGATGTGTGCCTGCTAGCTTTATGTCACCTTGGCACCTTCTGTACCCATGTAGGAGGGGAGGTGGGCCAACCTGTCACATGCCCCACTCCTGTGATGAGGTGGCACTACCATGATACCCTGCCACTTCCTGTATTCAGGGGTTCCTTACTCTGGTCAGTACTTTGGTTGGCCAGAAACATGAAGAGTGACCACCTATTGCATTAGGGGGCAAGGTGTTTATACCAGGGGTAAGGACCTCCATTTCTGACCGCCCTGGGCTGCCGTTTGCATCCGTGTGTCAGGATGGCACAAGCTACCTATGCATCAGCAGTTTGGGGTCCTTCTCTTCTGTGCACAAGTCTTACTCCCCTATGCTGACTGTACCCCCAGCAGGTGCCAGGGCAGGTGCCCCATCTCGACACATCCTCTTCCTCTTCCTCCAGCAGAGCCCACATTGTGGCTTTGTACCCTGGGACCCCCTCAGCCCTCCTCCTTGATTCCAGATGTGGGTATTGAGGGGTCCGAACCGCCGCCTCGTGACTGGGCACCTTGACCCTCCTCTGCTTGCTTTTGCTGTCATCTGTCCTTGTGGTGGACTACGGAGGACACCTCCTAAAAGTCCCCCCCACCCGTCAAGCAAAAACCCCCCAGGGGTCTTCCCTCCCTCCCTCCCTCCCTCCTTTATGAGTTTCCACACCAAATTTCCTTTCACCGCCGAGGATTTCCGTCCAAGCCTTCCGCGGTCTGACGGGCGGCCAGCATTCCGAGGAGAAGCAGCGCGGCGCCTTTGACGATGGCCGCCTCTTTTGTTTTGTTTCTTGTTTGTAAATCCTGGCCGAGCCTGCGGTTTGTGAGCTGCCGTGACTCTGCCGACTCTGCCCTGCAAATCAGAACCAGTCGAGCCCGGGGGGCTTTAGCAGACGTGCTGGCAATTCGCCCACTGGGCCGGCTGACTGCGAGCCGCTGAGCCGCTTCACTCGTACTGAGCGCTACTGCTGCTGCTGCCCTCTACTGGCCACCGCTGGTAGCGCATGCCCAACCCTGAAAAGACGCCGTCCCAGGTTGGCAGCCCAGAACGATGTGAAATCAAAACGAGGACCGGCAAAGGTGGTCGACACTTGATAAACTAACAGACCTGCTGGCCTAGTAGAGTGAGGTGCTGGGCCTGTGTTTGGGGGTCGCCCCCTAGTCCCCAGTGCCTGTGGCTCGCTGCCCTGCCCTGCCCTAAGAGCTGAAGCAATGGGACAGAAACCTGCACCCTGGGAAATCCAATCAGGGTGAGAAGGCAGCTGGCACTGGATTTCACCCTGTGTGCCCACCACAAGGAGAGCACGAAGAAGGGGCAGCTGTCTCCTTCCTTAATTAACAAAGCATGGGAGTCACAGGTTCAAATGCCAGGACCACCTGCGGAGTTCAGACTGGCTCATATAGCGCTTTCACAGGCCAGCTGAGTAGGTCAGGTGGTCTGCTTGTACCACATTGGCCACAGGTTCAAATTTAATTTTTAGCCCCTTGGAGTTGCCCCTTTAATGCCACTCAGTGGTGGGCCGTGTTCATCATCACAGGGTGATGATGTTTGCCTTGTCCCTGGCTGTATAGCCTTACACACAAATGAAGGTGGAGAGAAACAACAGCCTCAAAGGTAAAGCGACACGGCCTGGTTTAGTGGGTTCAAATCCCAGGGTGGGCATAAAGCCATAGTGTTTTATCAGGACACCAGTGCAGAGACCACCCTGATAAATAAGTCTGACAGCTCTGAGGGGGGGCCTGCACTGAGGACCGAGGGACTGGACTTGTACCCCACGTGCTGTTATGACGACGCTGGGACGCAGACCACCCTGATAAATACACAAACTCAAGGGTCTGCGAGGGTCAGAGAGGTGGTGTGACAGGTAAGGTGCTGGCCTTGGGTTGGCTAAGTGGGGGGTTCAAGTCCCAGGGGGGATAGTTGAGTGATTTTATTATGATGCCAGTTAGTAGACCACCTGATAAATGAAACAAACGCAAGTCCAAACTACGGTTGGAGAGATGGCTGAGGGGGACGAGACCCTCCACTTGGGCTTGATGAGTGGTGGGTACAACAACCCAAAGGTTTTATAAGGACACTGGGGAGGAGACCACCCTGATAAATCAGACTAACACAAATGGACAACGGGGGCTGTGGGATTAAAGTACTGGACTTGAGCTGAGTGAGTGAGTGGTGGGCTCTTCCCATAACCAGCCCAGTGGGTTTATTGGGGCACAGCCCACCCTGATGAAGAAGACAAACACAAGATACTAGGAGGGGCTGGAGAGATGGCTGAGTGGGCAAGATAGTGGACTCTGCATTGGAGAGTTGTGGGCTTAAATCCCACCTTAAACAGTCTAATGCTCTCATTAGAGCACGGGGGGGCACAGACCACCCTGATAAATGAGACAAACCAACACCCATTAGTGGGACAGGAAAGATGGCTGAGTGGGTGAAGTGCTGCCTGGGATCCAGTGAGGTGGGGGTTCAAGTCCCAGGGTGGACAACCCAGTGGTTTTATTACCAAACCAGAGTGTAGACCACCCTAATAAATAAGACAAACGAAAATCCACAAAAAGGGCTGGAGAGATGGCTGAGTGGGCAACACAGTGGAGTGGGACCCCCAGAGTTGGGGGATCAAATCCCACCTGAGACAGGATGATGGTTTTATTAGGACATGGGGGGCACAGACCATCCTGATAAATAAGACAAAGATCAGCAGGAAAAACAGCTGAGTGGGCAAAGAGCCTGCCATGTACCCCCTCATAAGGCAGGGGTTCAAATCCCAATGTGGCCAAGCCAGTGGTTTTATTACAACACCAGGCCAGAGACCACCGTTATAAATAAGACAAACGAAAAACAAGAAGAAGTGTTGGAGAGACAGCTGAGTGGGTAACACACTGGAGCGGGACCCCCAGAGGCATGGGCTCAAATCTGGGTGTGGATAACCCAGTGGTTTTATTACAACACCAGGCCAGAGCCCACCGAGATAAATTAGACAAAGACAATCCCATAAGAGGGGATTGAGAGATGGCCGAGTGGTCAAGACACTGGACTGGAAACCCCAGAGTTGAAGGATCAAATCCCAGAGATGGCAGAGTGGGTAATACACTGGAACCAGCACCGTGCCCACCCACCAGTTGGGCCCAGAGAAGGCAGAAAGAGTTTTATTAGCACACTGGGGCACAGACCACCATGATAAATAAGACAAACGAAGACCTCCAAGAAGGGCTGGAGAGACGGCTGAGTGGGTAACACACAAGAGCAGGACCCCCAGAGGCATGGGCTCAAAGCCAGGTGTGGAGAACCCAGTGATTTTATTACAACACCAGGCCAGAGCCCACCAAGATAAATTAGACAAAGACAATCCTATAAGAGGGGATTGAGAGACAGCCGAGTGGTCAAGACACTGGACTGGGAACCCCAGAGTTGAAGGATCAAATCCCAGAGTGGGCAACACACTGGAAAAAGACACCAGCACCATGCCTGCCCACCAGGTGGGCTCAGAGAAGGCAGAGTTTTATTAGCACACTGGGGAAGACCACCATGATAAATAAGACAGAGACAACCCCCACCCAAGGGCTGGAGAGATGGCTGAGTGGTAAGGTCCTGACCTGAGCCCCCCTGAGCTGTGGGATCAAATCCCAGTGGGGGCAGGTCAGCCAATGGCTTTTCTTAAGACACAACAGTATGGACCACCATCTTAAGACAGACACAGCTCACCAAGAGAGGCTGGAAGAACAGATCAGGGTGTTATGGAGGTTTGCTAACACTCTGGTGGTCCCCAGTTCAATCCCCACTGCCAGAGAGCAGCCTTGAGGCTTTTCCTTTTGTGGTGGAGTAAAACCTCAGCCCACACTGTGAAGAACAGAGACAGACCACCCAAAAAAGCAATGCTGGGTCACAGTTTAAGGTGGTCTTTTTTAACCTACACCTGAACATTTGTTAAAAATAAAAAAGCAAAGGTTAGAAAGAAAGAGCCACCATTATACAGACCACCACCCCAACAGCAATGAGAAGGAAAAGGCAGAGGACCACCAGCACCAGAACCCCCACCTGTGAAGGTTTAAAAAAAAAAAAAAAGATGGGGGGGTGTTTGGGTAAAAGTGATGAGGGAGCGGAGCAGAGCCAATCCTTGTAAAATCAAGCAGCAGCCAATGAGAAAGAGAAGACAGTACAGCAGCACTGAACAGAGAAAGGGGGCTAACAAACAGGAGGGGACAATCTGTTCTCAGCCCCCCAAACACAACAGGGCCAGAGAGGGCAGGTGATAGATTAGGGGGGCAACCACAGGCTTGGAGACCCCCCAAACTCACACCCGGGCCCAGACTGCTTCCTAAACCCGGAACACAGTAAGTCCTCCTACCTCACTGGGGTCTTCATTCCCACCCAGCTGGTTACAAAGCCACCAAAGTGACACTTCAGGGTTGAGTGACCGAGTCACAGCTCTTCTTCCAGCACATGGCCGAAGCTAAGAAAGCAAAAGGGGACACAGAGAGTGAAGCAGAGACTTGCCCACCGTAGGGTCGCCT